>NC_056735.1:1010243067-1010453067 GCF_019279795.1 Protopterus annectens | reverse complement strand
GGAAACGTGTCTGTTTGTGTATCACTTAGTGCTGTATTCACCTGCTGTGGGAAGAATTCATTTAACATTGCACACAGCTACATTATCCCTCTTTTTACAGAAACATCCTCTCTGCAAGACACTGATAAAGCCATCTATTAAAAAGTGCACACTCTCCTGTTAAGAGTCTAACTTATCCTGCAGTACTTGCAACTAATATAGTGGTCTCCGGACTGTGTAAATGTATATTAATTGTTGTAACTTAAACTTCTGCTGTCTTTCTCCTCAAAGGCAATTGTATAATCCTCATATAAAACTTTAGAAAGTGAAAGGTATAAAAAAGAAATATGGACATGGGAGAGAGAAAGAGAGATTTGATATGGTATAATATTTATGCAAAGTTGAAAGCCAAATGAATCAATACAAAAAAAGGCAGCCCCAAAGGCATTCAAAGAGAAATACAGGCAAAGGCATCCAGATATGGAAAATTTCACAAAAAGAAAATAATGTCACAAAGAGGAAATGTAGAAAAGAATATTAGTAAAGTAAAAGTTAAAAAAAATAGAAGCTGAAGTTATGGAATGCTTGAGAAGTGAAGAATTATGTGCAGATGGTCTAACACAGGTTACATCACGGCATGAGGGAACTTGTCCCCAAAGTAAGAAGAAACATAAAGCTCATGAGACATCTGAAGAAGAAATATGGATGTGGAAAACAAAAAGAGATTTAATATGGTGTAATATTTATGCAAAGGAGAAAGCAAAATTATTCAATGCAAAAAGAGTAGCACCAAAGATATTTGAAGAGAAATACAGGCAAAGGAATCCAGATGTAGAAAGCTTTATAATTAAAAATAAGAAGACAAAGAGGAAAAGTATTTATTATTTATTTATTTTACATTTGTTAACTGGGGGTGTCTGACTGAGCCGAAAAGGCCCTTTTTCAGCAGAGGCCCGGGGAGAAAAGCTCCACAAAGAAAAATTACAGACACATTTGGTTATTTAGACATGATCAGAATACACACAAATTACAAGAGACATGTTTTTACAATGGTATGCAGAACATAAACAGTTACAGTGGAGAGAACAAACAAAAAAATATTAATTTTAAAAATAAATGTAATTGATAGATTTGTGGTGTACAGCTGAAATTTGGAACATAGGTAGAATACATGGATAGTACACAGATACAGTAAATACATTGTAGATTAGCCAGTATTTGTGAGTAAGATTGAAAACTATTATCAAGTGCTCTAGATTTTGTATGTATATGGTATTCGCTTTCACTAGCCTGGGGAGTAATCATGGCACTGCCAACTTTGCTTGAGATGTTGCCTGATGAGGTCTTTAAAGGGGCTTTGAATGATGTGTTTTGAATGCTAGTAGGGATAGAGTTTCATTTTTTAGCCACTGAACAACTATATAGTGCATCTCCAAAGCTATTGGAGCTGATGGTGACTTCTAGTAGTAGTTTGCTTGATGATCTAAGAGGCCTTTTGGCTGAGTGATGTTGTACTAGGTTTTTGAGGGCAGGACACTTACTGGGGAGGTAATAGATAGAATGACAGAGGCAGAGCTGATTGTAGGTTAGGAGGTTGGGCAGTTCAAGCCAGTGGAGCTGTCTCAAAGTAGTACAGTGATGAGTTCTATATGAGCAATTTGCAGCAAAGCAGGCAATTCTGTTATAGCAGGCTTCCATTTTGCTTAGTTCAGTTTTGTTGAGATTAGTCAGAATGGGAGATGCATAGAGTAAGGTGGACAGAAGTTGGGAGTGATCAATGGCTGATCTTGTGTTGTTGGTAAGAAATGGTTTGATACGATAGAGTGACCCCAGTTTGGCATGTACTTTTTTAATAGTTAAGTTGAGATGACTATCAAATTTTAGGTGGGAGTCTATGGTTATTCCCAATAGCTTAGCCTGTGCCAATGGAGCAATTGGAGTAGCATTTGTGGAGTAGATAGTGAATTGACTGTTAGTGTTTTTGTTAGAACTGGTTATAATCATAAGCTGAGTTTTCTTTGGATTGAGGATAAGTTGGGCTTTGGTAAGGTAGTTTTCAACGTCAGAGAATGCTAGTTGAGGTGTTTGCAGGAGGGTGGGAATGTTTTGTGCAGCACATATTAAGGTAGTGTCATCTGCATACTGAATTATAGATGCATGCTGTGTGGAGGTATGGAGGTCATTTGTGAAGACTGTGAATAGTAGTGGTCCTAAGATAGAACCCTGTGGGACTCCTATAGTTATGGGCAGCTGAGGAGAGAGAGAATTTTCCCATTTCACAGCTTGGTACCTGTCAGTTAAGTAGCTTTGGAACCAGGTAAGAGTGGAATTTGATAGATGATATTGGTTTAGTTTGTTTAGCAGGATTTGGTGTGAGACTGTGTCAAATGCTTTGGACATGTCAAAACAAAAAGAGTTGACACTTGTAGGCCTTCATTTTGAGATGGTTTACTGTGTCTGTGAAGCAGAGGAGGGCTATAGTGGTACTATGGGAAGGTCTGAAACCATGCTGACAGGATGTTGCTGTCTAGGAGATAGTTTAGCATCTATTTAGGAGATAGTTTAGCATCTCCTAGACATAGAAATGAAGATTAGTAATGGAGAAGTTAAAGAAATAGAAACTGAGGTTATGGAGTACCTGAGAAGTGAAGGATTCAGTGTAGAAAATCTAACTCAGAAAGCACCACAGCAGGATAGAGCAATAGGCATCCAAATTAAGGAGAAACCAGTGGAATGGGAAGTGACTGGGCAGTTGCCCTATGAAGATATTTTGGAGTCTTCCATAGTTAGCCAGTATGAATGACTACTTGAAGCTGGACAACAAGTGAAGGAACAGGAAACTGTGGTAACTCTGACACAGTCAATGTTGATGAGTGATAGGCCAGTGAGTTCCCATATGACAGAGCAATGGAAGATACAGGATGAAATTGAAGAGAATGTGGCACATGAAGATGCTATAGAACTCCCTGTAGAATGCCGGCAGGAAATGGAGAACAAAAACTGTTCCCTTAGATTAGAAGAAAATGAGCTAAGAGAAGAGTTGCTTGATTTAATAAAGATAGCTAGACATATTAAGATCAATAAAAGAAATAGAATGCAGAAGGTCAATAAAACCAAAAAGTCAGAAGTTTCATAAAGCAAATAAATACAGTAATTAGGACTGTCCATAGAGATCCATGCGATATAACAGAAGAAAACAGGATATATTACTGTGCAACTAAATTAATAACAGATAAGATTCTACCACAAGAACACAGGGTAGTGAGGGGAAAGGAAGGGGAGAAATTGAATACCATCATGGAAGTATCAAATAGAGTCAACTATAAACCAATTATGACTGTTAGAAGAGTATAAAAGAGGAAATGGATCAACAAAAATACTCAAAAAGACAGACACGATAGAAGCAATGTGTAGTAATATAATGGATCAGGATTTATCTTGCACTATTGCAAATAATAAACTAAAAATCTCAGCAAAGGCAGAAAAACTTAGAAGATACACAGCTAAATATAAAGGAAAAGTACAAAATAAGCAATTTATTGATGACCTTAAAAGGTTTTATAGATAATTGGGAAACAAGGTAAGAGGAAATGAAAGACCACCTAAAAAAGAAGAAATAGATATATTTTGTAGAAATATCTATGAACATCCTTTGGGACATAGCAAAGATGCTAAATGGATAGAAGTAAAAGAAAGAATAAGAAGTTCAAATGTGCAGAATATGAAATGGGATGAAGTAATGGCCAGAGAGATTGAGATAAAATTAAGAAAAGCCTTCAACTGGAATAGCCCAAGACCAGATGTAGTACCTAACTTCTGGCTAAAAGTATTAACATCTTTGCACAAAGATTTAGCCATGAGTAAGAACTATTTATATGCATACCCTGAACAGACACCAACCTGGTTAATAACAATGCTCCAGCTTAAGAGTGAACCTTCGAGTTATCCTAAAAATTATAGACCAATAACTTGCTTTCCGACAACGTATAAACTATACACCATAATTGATGCTGAGAGAGTTTATAGTCATTTAGAAGAAAGTTCAATCTTGGCAATAACACAAGAGGATAGCAAAAGAAAGCCACATGGAACAAGGGATCATCTGTTGCTAAATAAAGTCATAGCGGAGAATTGTAAAAATGGGAAGAATGAAGTATGGCATGGATTGACTACAAAAAAGTATTTGATAGTATCCCACATTCTTGGATAAAAGAGTGCTTAAAATGTATACGTTACAGCCTGCATTGATCAATTACATAACAGTGACCATGAAACAGTGGCAAACCACTTTGCAATTAAGCCACGATAAAAGACAAATTATTATTCCAGGGATAAAAATTTAAAGGGGGATATTCCAGGATGACTCCCTGTCCCCTCTGCTATTCTGTCTTGCCCTTAACCCTTTCTGCTGTCAGCTTAACAGATTAGACCACGGCTATAATTCGGCTCCTAGAAAACAACAAAGTGTAAAGATCTCTCATCTTCTCAATGTAGATTATTTAAAACTGTATAGCTCATTTGATGAGGAACTGAAAGTACAACTGCAAGTAGCCAAAACTTTTTTCAGATGATATAAGAATGCCATTTGGTCTTGATAAATGTGCAAAAGCAACCTTTAAAGAAGGAAAACTACAGCACCAAGAAGACATGAGTTTGGGACAGGAATGTAATATAAAAGAACTTGAGCAAAAGGGATTGTATAAATATTTGGGAATTGCTGAAGGATCAACAATAAAACATGAACAAATGCAAATAAAACTTAGTAAGGAATATTTTTGATGACTTAGGGGGGAATTTAATAAAGCCTACAGTTCTTTTTGTTGCATGTAGGCATTGTGACATGTTGTTAATATGGTCACAATCATTTTTAGATTTAGTAAGTGTTGCTGAGCGGTGCCTACAAGCATGCCAACACAGAAACGTCTGTGCATGCAAATCACCTCATAAACAGGTGAATCTCATGAAAATGAGGCAGGCAGAGCGATCCAGCAAGCAGATAGTCAGCTTTGCAGTCCCCGTGTCAGTGTCCGTAGTGTACACAGGCAAATTCCTTGTACAGGAATGTAGACAGAAAAAAGGGGCTGTAAAAATGTAAATAGATGGACAGAAATGGCATACCACATACAGATATGAGTGAAACTATCCTCCTCCTCCATGTGTCTGAAAAATTAAAGGAAATAAGTTAAATTCATTTTTTTAATAATCTGTGCATGTTTGCATGGTGCAATGCAGTGCGCAAACATGCTTTATAAAAAAAAAAAAAAATTGGAAAAAAAAATAATATCATGTGACAGAAATGTATTACATGACTCTGCGTGGAGTATCTGCAGTGGTGCATTGGTGCTGTTGCTAATGTGGTAGGGCTATGAAGCATGTACTTTCCAGGCTATGAGAATGGATTCCTGTGAAAATAAGGTGGATGTACTGAATAGCATAAAGGGGTAATTGTGTCCATGTGCTGAGCATGCCTTTTCGGGGGAGGGGGCGTTTGTGCACTAACTTCTAATTTTTGTTTAGCTAAGGGGAGTGTGATTTTGCAGCAAGCTTCCATGTTGAGCGGGAAAGTCTGGGGGGGTGTTTACACTAAGTGTTAAGCTTTGTTTTCCTTCGGGGTGCCCATTTGCACTATGTGGCATACCACGTACAGATATGAGTGAAACTATCATCCATGTGTCTGAAAAATTAAAGGAAATAAGTTAAATTCATTTTTTCTTAATAATCTGTGCATGTTTGCCTGGTGCAATGCAGTGCGCAAACATGCTTTAAAACAAAAAAAAAAACAAATTGGAAAAAACAAAATTAATATTATGTGACAGAAATGTATTACATGACTCAGCGTGGAGTATCTGCAGTGGTGCATTGGTGCTGTTGCTAATGTGGTAGAGCTTTGAAGCATGTACTTCACATGTGTGCCACAGTGCTGAGTGCATCTAAAAGCCAATGACATATTAATTAGTTTTGCCCCTTGTTTCACTTAAACAAGGGCCATTAAATGATGTTAATGATATACTAGACAGGTGCAATGCATCATAGGTAGCTGATCACAGAGTCAGCACCTACAGCAGAGCACTATAAAGTATGCATACACCCTACAATCTGATTCTTCCCGCATACTCTGCACCTTTGGAGTACAGACTTGGGAATTTTAACTGAAAGAATGCTAGGGGCTGTTGCAGGTCTGCTACATCTGTATGAGCTAGAAGCTGAAGTAAGTGCTGCTGCTGCTAACAATAGGCATAGACAGAGAAGGATAAGAGTTTTCAGGCATGGGGTAACCTTCCTGGGGCCACATGACCTGGAGATTGTAGAGTGCTACAGGGTGGACAGGCACATGCTAAAAGAACTTACTGAGCTCTGTCGCCCTCAACCCAGACCCAGAGCCAACAGAGGGGAAACCATCCCAGTTGAAACAAAGGTATGTGTAGCCTTTAGGATACTAGCTACAGGTACCTTCCAAGGACCAGCTAAGGATATGTCGGGGATCTCACAGGCATCAACCTCAAGGGTACTCCACCATTTCTTGGATGCCATGCTACCACATGCCACTGAGCACATTTCTTTTACCCTCACCCCTGAGGTGAGGGCCAGCAATATGCAACACTTCTACCATGTAGCACACTACACTGAGGTACTGGGTGCTATAGATTGAATTCATGTACATATCAAATCACCACCTGGTGAGGAGGGTAGAATATACATCAACCACAAGGGGTACCACTCCATCAACTGCCAGATTGTGTGCAATGCCCAGGGTAATATCATGAATGCATGTGCTGGCAGCCATGGCAGTTATCACAACTCCCATATCTGGCATGCATCACAGCTGTACCAGATGTTTGCTAGGGGGGACATTCCACATGGCCATTTACTGGAGGATGCTGGCTATGCACTGGTACCATGGATAATGACACCCATCAGAAATGTACACACACTGTCGGAAGGATGCCATAATGAGGCACATGCACAAACTAGGAACATTATAGAGAGTGTGATTGGGCTTCTGAAGTCACAGTTCCGGTGCCTCAATATATTTGGTGGAGCCCTGCAGTATACTCCAGCCACATGTGCAGAGATATTCACAGTATGTGCCATCCTACACAATATTATCCTGTGGGAAACAGCTGCAGCAGGATCAGGAAAGGGAAGGGATGCACAGCCCCCAACCAGTGCCTAGGTCACCACAGCCACACTCACAGGAGTACTCGGAGGAGCACCCTGATGATGTCCATGTAGGCAGATGTAGGCATGCCCAGTACACCCTAGCTTTGGCTAAGAGCAAAGCATAGCACATTCACTGACAACCTAGGGCCCTAGGGACTGACACTTTACTCCTACTCACATGCATATAGTAAAATTGTTGATGCCAGGCAACCCACACTACCTGTGCCTATCCATGTATTGACTGTGTACTGAAAGTCCCACTGGGCATGCCCAAACACTTACTTAAAATGTGCACAATTCTGTTACCCCATCATCAGAATGACCTGCTATGTATATATATGTGTATACATACATACTTATACATATACATATCCGTTTGTCACTATCTCCTCTCACATACATAGTATATCTATCGCTATGTAGTGTCAAATAGATATATACTGATATATATAGCTATATATATCACAATGATACATAGACTCTAACCATACATATACATAACACATATACATATCATACACACATAAAGTAACATATAAAATTGTCCTTGTTAGCCTGTAATATATCTCTGTTAATTACATAAATATGTGTGTGGATGTCTGCATTGTCCTACATACCTTAATAATGGTGAGTAAATTTGCACTATCACACATCCATACTTTTACTCAAAGGATCCAAACTAAGGGTGCAACAGTACATAATCCACTTATCTACAGACCCATGTGCCAGCTGGATGTCACCAGGTAGAGAGACGCAGGTGGGCAAGTAGTGTAATGTACAATGTTGTCAACACATGCATTGACAGGGTACATTGTTCCTGCCCACAGTTTTGCCTATCTAACTGCCAGAAGCCACATACTGATAACTGTACACACATATCTGGGATAATAACAGTTATCCCACTGCTAGGATACTAGATACAGATAACAGGATGAATCAATATTACTCTGCAGACCAAATATGCTGTTCAACTCTAGCCTAGTTTGTGTAATGCACAAGTACCATGTCTGCAATCACATGTGCAACAGACTCAACCAGTGGCACATGCGATACATATTGTAATCTATAGTGAATAAGACTAGATGAGTAGGGGTACCAATCTCACTCTAGGCTACTGGGTGTGTATCTGTGCATGTATCCCCCTGCAGAACAACTGACATGCCCTCATGAGCTATCCACCTCCAATGGTTATGCACGTTGTAGCCCTGTAACTTGCTGCTGGCTTCCAAACTGCCCTCTTCTACAAGACTTCATGGTGTCATCCACCTTAAGACTACCAGCTGACAAAGTATTATCAGACTTAAGCCATGGGCTGTGTAATATATTATGTGATCTCTAGTGTATAAGAATAAATAGATAGGGGTTCTACTCTAACTACAGGCTACTTGGTGTATGTGTGTGTGTACCCTTGCAAAACAACTGCCATACCATTATGAGCTATCCACCTGCAATGGTTATGTACTTTTCGGCCCTGTAACTTGCTGCTGGCCTCCAAACTGCCCTCTTCTACAAGGCCTGATGATGTCATCCACCTTAAGACTACTAGCTGGTGTAATATCAGACTTAAGCCGTGGCATGTGTGATAAATACTGTGATCTATAGGGTGTAAGACTAGATAGTTAGGAGTTCTAATCTCATTCCAAACTACTTGGTGCATGTGTGTCTCCAGATGGCATAAATGTGATCACCTTGGTAACCTAGAAATAGGTAGGGTTTTGCAATATTTTATTTGTACTGTGTAAGGTGGCCCCACAAAGGACTGGCCACAACAAGGCATGCTGATGTCATCAAGCATAATATGTCCTGAACTGATAGTACTAGCACACTTAAGGTGTGTTATGGGCAACATGTACTGTGATCTGTAATGTGCACCATTACATACGTTAGTGTTTACATCTACATACAGCCAACTTGCAATACTTTTGTGCCTTGGCATGCCCTGTATGCAGTGATTAGAAGTGGTGCTAGCTGTTAGATTATTTTACATCATGTTATGGAACCATAGGATGTTTAAAGTTCATTAGCATAATGGCCATATAGACCCCAGAATCATAGATATCTTTAAACCAATAGCTACAGGAGGAGCACATGTTGCCCCAGTCCAAGAGGGACACAGGCAGATGCCCTGTGTTGAGATGACGGTCACCCAGCCAATCATACAGATAGCATATGCTGCCATTAGGCAGGGTTCTGTTTCAAGGCTGTGTATAAGTCTGCTAGACAAATCTCTCCCACAAGCATGTAGTACTAACATCACATACGAGGTTAATGTCCTTACAGTGAGTTATCCATCTACTATCCCTCCTACAAATAAGCAGCATATGCAATCAAGCAGGGTCACACATTTCCCCATATGCAAGGCACAGATTACCTCTGAATACTCTATATTCCACAAGTGACAATGACACACATTGCAGATGATCCCCATTGAACACATACTGAAGAAGTGAAGTGTCCTTGTGAGGGACCATACTGTTGTGTGCAGTTGCTAGTACTTCTTGGAAAGGTACATCACCAAATGGCCATTGAAATCAGATATTGGCATGCTGAGGGAAGAGTACTTGGAGGTTATGAGTATGTCACTTACAGTTGACTATGGCCTCAGCTATACCATATGATATCTGCCATACCACTGTAGAAACATGGTGATCTGTGGCACATTAGGTGTAAACCTGTGTGGTCATGTCTGTGTGCCAAGTTCATTCACCTCTGATTATGTACATCACATGTTGTAACTGATGTGCTACTTAGCAGGTACATAGGTCTAACTAATGGAAATGATACTACATATATATTTGCATGGAGTTTATGGCCATTAGTATGTCAACAAACGTGTTCACAATACCCTCTTTCAGAATAGTGACATACACAGAAACCCTATGAGTGCTCACAATTTGCAGGCATCAGCCAGCATTGTTAGCCACACTCAGTCAGTAGTCATGTGTATTGTGGTTGAATGGATTCCAAGCAGTAGAGCACTCTGGACTGTCCCCTGTTGAGCACTGTTGCTTCAAGATCAGCTATTGGAGGCAGATGTCTCTATGTTTCATATGTGTGCCATCAGTGGGCCACTTAGTGACCACTACAAGGACAGTATCATGGATGCCTAAGTGGGTGCTTTGTAAATGTTGCCTGAGCAGAGGATATAGTCAGATGGCTTGGCTCACTCTAGGGGATTGTATGGCCTGATGTGCTCACACCCAGGTTTATGTTGACTGTCTCAGAAATGTGTACAATTTCTAAAAGTCATGCTCCCCCTGCCACACATCCAAACTGTATACAGTCAACTTTGTGTAGAACACATATATGTGTGCATCAGCTCCATGATTATTGCCCCATGGAAATACAGATATGGAGACAAAGACAAAGAGGTGTATAGTTATGTTGGTCAGTGGCTGAACCACCTGTGTGCAAGGTTATAACAGTTGCCATTGTCCACTCAGCGGGTGTGCAGCCAGTAGTGTCGGTATGATTGCAAGAGTTTCTCAATGGTGTTAGTCATCCTTGTCAGATAATTTGTGGGATGCAGCCTGGAATGTTAGTATGTGCAATAGATGATGTGTATATTCCAATGATAGGCCAGCGATGAACTGCATTGTAAATATGGAAGTTATGGGACAGGTTGTAGGAATGCTATGTGTCACCTCTGGTGGGGACAAGACAGTGTAGTTGATTCAGACAGTGTAGGTGTACAGATTAGGTATATAGTACAGACCCATCCTATGCTGCATCATGTCATATGACATCATCGACAATCTGGGCCTGTCCTTTGAGGTTATACATGTAACAACACTGTGCATTGTGATTCTGCTTTGTGTGGGTGGCTACTTTAGTCACTTACTGTGTCTACACACCAAAACAACATTATGTGTTTTTTTTCCACTGAGAAGGAAGTGCTCCCATGTTAGAGCAGCACCCTCACCCCAACTGTAACACAACACTGTCCACTTGTTATTGTACAGCCTGCTAATGGCAGCTGACCACCAGTCAGATTTTCTGAGGCATGATGAGCCTGTGTTACTCTTGTCACATACAGCTGTGTTCATGCAGTTGTAATGCTGCTGAGATAATGCATGAGTATAGAGCTCTGCATACTTGCCTGTCCCATTGGAAGGGGGAGTTACAGTCATGCTATGTCAACCATCCCACAGAAGGTAATAATTGGCTGTCCTGACGTATATGTCTGTATTGTCTGCAAGGGGGGGTTACATGCCAGTAGTTCTAAGGAGACTGATCTGTGGTGAGATCCCACCAGGGAGGACCTCACATTGGGGCAGCTGTACTGGTCACCTATACTAGTAAACACATGATACACTATGTTGACTCCCCATGTGGGGATGTCATGGCACTGCTGCAGGACATTGTAGGTAAGGACCTGGACCATCTTTTCGGCAAGTGAGCTAGATCATGACTAAGCAAGACAGTGTGTACATATTGCACTTCCCTAACATGTTTGTCTGTGCTCTGTACAGACACCTTGCATGATTCTCTTCTTGTAACATGCTGGAAGTAACTCCAAATGTTACTTGCACAGAGAACAGCTAACACGTAGTCCCAAGCAGTGCCTCCAGATCTCTGAGTCATGTCACCTGAAATGCCATTATAGGAGTTAACATGGATATGAGCAATGACACTGTCTTACACCTACTGACACTGGACCAAACACTGTTTCTTTTTCTCCAGGCCAGTTCATGCCTACTGACTGTAACCGGTGGAGCTCATTGACTGTTACACTATTCAGTGGATGTCGGACATATGTTTCATCATAAAAACCATGGCCTGACAAGGTGTATGACAATATTAGGCCAGCAGGCCTTGTTGGAAACTGTGTACATCATGTACAGAATGTTATGTCAGCTGGTGGATAGGCAAGTGTCTGACTGTCATAGTCTGGAAAGATAGCATTGGGAGACCTATGCTGCAATGACATCATTCACCAGTTGAATTCACCATCTTCCATTATTGGCATACCCCGTCTACCTATCCTCCTTTCTGCAGTCACAGCCACTGTCAGTGACCTCTGACTAAGTATGTCAGCCGGTGATTGTATATTAGGAGCTGTCACAAAATTCAACACAGAACCAACATTTATCTAGAATGGCATAAGTCACAGTCAGTTGTTCTCTGAGCCACTAAAAAAGACTAAATGCCAATGAATGCACAGTACTGTATTGAGGGAAACCATCCACCCCTGCAAAATATTGTATTGTCCACACACCATACACAGTTGAGCTATTACACATGGATTTATGGACACAGAAAGTAATTTACCTTTGACTTTCACTTGTCAGTAAGAGATGGAAATGCATTCACTGTTGTACAACCTATACCGACAGGTTTGGGGCGTGTATCCCAGACTGTCACTGCTATTCTGAATGTGGCAGTCATTACATCTATCATTGTGTGTAATGGCACCCTTGCTATATCACTACACAGGCATACTGTACAACTGTAGCAGCAACACAGATTCCATGGTACACCAATACACAGTGTAGATAACATGTCCTATGGAGTCTGTGTCATAACCATACATGTGCAGTCTGTCTCCTATATGCTTTGGAGGAGATGTGTATGGCCATGTACCCCCCATATATCCATGACAGGACTAACACATGTTTCACCTGTTCTGCATGCCTACAACATCACTGTGGTATACATAGTACATGCTGGAGAGACAGGTATGTAACACAGACAATACACTGTACATGAAACTGGCTACCCATGCATGTGAAACACACATCTGCTGTAGACACACATTATGTGCAGGATACACAATGGGACGCAAAACACGACAATCATAACTGGTGTTAGGCAACTGTCTGTATTGGACACAGGATATTTGTAGATGGGTGATCTCCATCAACACAGCATGTAGATATGTTAGGTCCCAAAACCATGGTGATACTTATCAAGGGTAGCAGACCTTTTCACAGATTAGGGGTGCCTGAGTACGCTGAATATGACCATCATCCTTGTTAGCCTGTTATACATGTATGAACCTATGGAGCCATGCGCTTATACTCCTGTACCCTGCTGAAGACATATTTCTGCTATGCTGACATGCCATCCTGCACTGCTTTATTGTCACTGTGTATCTGTAGGTTATTCCAACAGCTCACTGAAACAGAAACATAAACAGGTCCCTTACACACCTGCCATTGTGTAACTTATACAGCCATTACAACATCATACACATAAGGGGGAACAAAAGTATGTGGCGTACTCATGACAAATGCCAGCATACAGTATCTGTTGGTAACCACTACAAGTGGCATGGCAAGCAATACTGCATTACACAAGTACATGTTAACTAATATAGTCACCCCGTGCATCAGAAACATAGCTTCATTTCCCTGCATTGATAGTGAGGATGACAGGGATGTGGCACAGGTATCATCACTTGCACAGGGTGTTGTGTGGTGTACAGGAGGCCCAGACTGATCCAAATGGTTGACAGCATGTGTGTGAGTCAGCAAGGGAAGCAGGTAAGATGGACTTTGGAAAGATGCCATGTGTGTTTGTAATTGACCTGCATTTAACAGTGGTGTGCGAGTGTGTGCATGTGCACAGTCAAGCACAGTGCTAGCCCTACATCTGTGTATGTGGGACAGCTTTGGACCTTACATTGTAGAGTTGACAGTTCACCATCTCTGGCCTAGAAATGGGAACTGGTTCTGCCAGGAATTGCAGTGACACCTCCATGCCCAAGGTGAGAAGAGGTGCAAGTAACTGATGGTGACCGCTGTCTGCTGGGAATGTGTCTCCCATGAGACTGCTCAGGACCACGAGCCCATGGCCTGCCACATTGTGGTGTGGACAGCACATTCCTCTCTGTAGCACTGGATGTTCTGCCGCTATGGGAGCATGATTGTGCATGGCCACATGGACTCTCAGGACATGGGGTTGCTGACATGCATCTATGAGTCCAACATTCAACTCTAACCGCACATTTACACTCCAATATCTACACTCACTGTAGCCATTGTTTTCCTGTTCAATGTCCCCACCCTTTCACTGTCCAGTATCTCTGGCTTCTGTGGACTGTGTATGTGTGGGCATACTGACTATGTGTGGTGACAATGGAGACAGAAGAGGGGTGTCTATCTCTGACACCACTTCATGTGCCGCACTGTGGCCACCATCATCATAAGATTCTAAAGAGTCACTGACATCAGGTTGTGTAGGGGACAGACACCAACCCCCAGTCAACTCTGATAAGAAAGAAAAAAGTGGTACATGAAAACCTGCACTTCTGTGTAAAAAAGATCCACCAATACTCATAATAACAAAAACCCACAGCTGGATTAGCGGTCAAATATTTTTCTTTTCCACTTTTGTCAAAAGTAGACTTCATCAGAACAAAATGCATACTCGACTCAAGACCTTTATAACAATCACTTCAAATAAATCAAGTAAAACACGAATAGTAAAATTTACCTTTTAATTAATCAATATGAAACTATAATTGATAAAATAACATATAAACACCCAGTGCACCTGTCATATTAAATATATTGTAATACACATGCCACTGCCTAATTTATTTTACTTTCAACCTTTAGTTTTTAAAAGGTATTTTAGAGTAATTGCCTCATTTACACCAGGAGGCTTATCTCTCTTAACTGTTATTGTGAAAGTGTTTCATTTTGTTTAGCTACACTTCTTTGATTATCACCTGTAAGATCTTTAGGTACCTGTTCCAGACTGTAAAATAAAAACATTCTACTCTGTTTACACAAGAAAGTATGCTTAAATAGGACATTATTGTGGCCTTTAACTTTAATAGAATATAAATGCTCCTTAACAAAACCATGTCATGCTTACCAGGAGCAGGACCACAGTCTTGGCTAATACCTGACTGACCTGTGAGAAGTCGTGGGTGAGGTAATGTCAGTACCAATGCATGTTGCAGCAAAACAAGGTAATACATCAGTGTATTTCACATTTACGTAACTACTGTGTTTCTTGTTGCATTGTCACATTCTGATTATAAGAATACAACAGAGGTTAAATCCTCCCGCAACAAAGAACCAAGACCTGACACTCACATAAACGTATGTACAGCCTGACACACTGACTGCTACAGTATTACAGTGCAGGTAACAGTAAGCTTACCTGCATGCTCCTCTGCTGTGGAAATTGTGGCACCCACCTCCATGAAGCATGGTGTGTTGGATGCCTGGGAGCTGTCATGTGTTCCTAGGTTCACCAGGAATTCCTCAGCGGCTGAGAGTGGTTGTTCTGCTGCAGGCCTACCACCTGTGATAGAACAATACCTGGCTATATCTACTGCCCTTTGTTGTGCAGCATTGATCATGTCCATTGCATGGTGAATTAAGCTGCTATATGTCCTGCCCTGATGGCCCATGCCATTTACATCACGGACAAGGTCTGCCTACAATGCAGCCTGCTGTTCCCTGTTTTGCTTCCCCTTGGACAGTAGTATGTGATGATGTTGCCTTAGTCTTTCCAGTATAATTTTACTTTCCAAATCAGAGAAGGAAGCATGGCATCTAGGGTACATGATTCCTGAAAGACAACAAAAGGGGACCAAATTACAGGATCACATACATGGAAGTACACTATGTGGAGATACAGCAAGGACAACATGGTTGGCACTATCCACTGCTTGCTCACACATAGATTCATAGATTAGTACTAAGCTAACTGCTCTTGTGAGCCTTTTTAAGCCTAGCCATGTCATACTCCAGAGTGTGTAAACATACTAAGTGTATGAATACAACTGAGATAGTAACAATAGTCCAGTACTTCTGTGTGTGCCATGACAGATACTGCTGTATGATCATACACCCAACACTGGAGTCTACTGTGGTGTGTCCCCTATGGGCAACCCCAATAATATGTCATAAGAACAGTGCAACACAAATAGAAGTGTGCTATTACAACCACTATAAAGGGACAGTCCAATGAAATCAGTGTGCCAGAATGACAAATGACAATGCACCCGTGATGTATTCTATGAACTGTGTATGTGTAAGACAGCAGGAGATCAATGACATGTCATTATCACAGGTCTAAGACAGGCTTAATGCTGTAATACCTATTCCCTGTAAGTCTATTCACCCATCTGCATCCTGTTGTACACAAAATTAGTTATATAACTGATGGAGTGCAGTACTCCTCTGTTGTTATGTTGTGATAGTAAAGTTTTCACAAAGGTATACTCTGTGTGAGGAACGTCTCATACAGAATGGTTCTCTATAGCCAGCTGCTTGCCTTTTAAACATACTTCTCATCAGCAGGTGATTGCCTCTAAACCAATATGTGGGTCTGAAATGCTAATTGAAGTCAACGCAGCTGATTTGCACTATCATCAGCCAATGACATCCAACCACTGTACAATATATAAGGCCTTCATGTAGATTAAGGCCGCTTTCTGATATGTTGTGCTGGACATTACTGGGGTGAGGAGACTACATCGTTGCAGAGGGTTAGTATGTATCAGAAACCTTTAAATAGAGATGTGTGTACTACAGGCTGCAGCTATTGCTGCATGTAATAGACATCGGCAGAGAGTGTGAACACTTTGGAGGACAGCAAACTGTAGGACTAACTGTGGGATCTGTGTCGGCCTTGCTGTAGAGGCAGAGGCAGAAAGAGGTTACCCTTTCCACTCCAATTAAGGCATGTTTTTAAGGTAAGTACGTTAGTTAATGGTATCACTAACAGAGTACTAGGAAACATGTCTGGTATGTCCTTCAGTCAGATGGGGTATAAATATCAGAATATGTCCACCTTTTGGGCAACTGCCAGACCATGTGTTACAGTCTGGTAGTAATTTGTAGTGTGTATGAGGGCAGGCCTTATTACAAGTAGGGACATCTAATGTATATGTCAGCTGTGCAGCTGTGATAATCTGCACAGTGACTTTCGAAGGATTGTGTGGAGCACTTTGATATTAGTGGCCCTCATTTACAGTACCTGTACTGAATTTCTCTGTGAATGCACATTAATGTATGATGCAACACTTTATGCAAATATAGTTTTGCTACAGGGATATGTGAAGTGTGTTTCTACCTGCAGGCCTGTGACTTCCATCAGTGAAAAGCAGACATGTCATTTGAAATGCATTGTGTGGATAAAGATTGCTTGACTCAGTCATTAATTGCTGCCTTCACAATACTGTGCATTCACTTCTACACACCACTGGATTTGAACCCAGGGCTTTGTGTGACAAAATGTACTATTTGCAAGGTGGTTAATAGACTGAGCTACTGAGACAGCACTACAGCAGCTGTATTTGCAAGATATATGTGCATATATACAGTCTGTGACATACATTTTCTATATCCATCAGTATGTGCATGGCTTAATATGGATGTATGTGTGCACCAGGGTCCGAGTTGAACATGTATTTTGCCATTAATGCCTTAGCAGGTGTCTTTGTACATGTTGCTGCTGAAGGGCACATTTACCTGCTATCACAGGCCTCACTTACATCCATTATTATGTCTTTGGCTTTCTAGTGGTGTACTATTGCACCAGAGTCCAAGGTACACTGCCATTTTTTCCATTGCTATTTAATCAAGTTTGTGTGGAGCAGTGTGATGTGCAGCTCTTCTGAAACATGCTTAATGCTTTTAACTGACAATTACTATGTTTTGCTTAAACCACCTTTTTAATTAAGAGTTCTTTGGTGTGGTAGGTTAATGTAGTGGTCTTCAGCAAAATGAATCAGAAGGAGAAACACGGCAGAAATAATATAAAAACCTTTAATACGGTTAGCACTTTCACATCACAGATGCTTCTTCAGACCATGAATGAAACAACATAAGGTACAACCACTTTATATACTTCATAAGCTCTACCAAGTTGCTATTAATTGATTACATTTATTCAGAACTCAAGTTAAAGAGATGGCATATTAATAGGTATCTAGCCAGAAACATACTACAGCTTGCTAACCCCACAATTTAATACTCAAACTGACATTTCATCAGTGAAGTAAAAATCAATAAAAAAGATATGTGCACAAAGCAATTACAGAATTTTTTAATAAAACATGAACAATATTAGCAGATTTTATAAACGTCTTGTTTTTAGATAGGGCTTAATTGATGTTTTATCATTGAGCCCTGGTTCTTTTTCTGCCTGTAACTCAATAATCCATTTTAGCTCTCTCAATTCCAGTTTATTTTTTATGCATTCCCCCTGCACAGATAACATTTGGCTGCCATCAGAAATAAAGAACAAGATAGCAGTGCTCTAGCCAAACATATTTGTGCAGGGGGAATGCATCATTTCCAATTCAAAGTTATAGAATGTATTTGCCAAGATTCAAGGCTGGGTGACATGAAACATAAACTGGAACTGAGAGAGCTAAAATTGATTATTGAGTTACAGTCAGAAGAAGAACCAGGGCTCAATGATAAAACATCGACTAAGCCCTATCTAAAAACAAGAGTTCCTATCAGTTCGTCAAAACTTCAGCAGTTCGAACACCATTTGTTCAAACTGTGAAGTTCGAAAACTGATTATCACGAAGCCGCAGAACACCAAATTCTTTGCTAGGGAAATAACTTGGTTGGCCGTTTCTGTGGCTTCGCTATTTTCAGCACTGCGGTGGAAAGTTATGGATCGGGTTCAGGTAAGTGTGCGATTCTGCGGACATTAGGGTTTGGGCGTGGGTTAGGTGAGTTAGGGTTAGGGCGCGGGTGAGGTGGGTGTGCGATAGTGACAGACTTTAGGGTTAGGGCTGGATAGGTATGTTAGGGTTAGGGCACAGGTCAGGTGAGTGTGCGATAGTGACAGACCTTAGGGTTAGGGTTTGGGTTAAGGTAAGTGGATAGATAATAGTGTATGTATAGTTTAGTGTAGGGTTAGATGTAGGATTTTAAGTGTATGTGTGTGGATTGCTGTTTTCTTTGTGTGCTTGTGTTGTGTGTGTGTTTATTGGAACAGTGATTTTTTTTTCCCTGAGAAAAAAAATCGCTGTTCTAAGCTTTCGATGGTTTTGCACTTCAAGATTAGAAGTTCGAACATATGATGCTCGAACTTCTGCCATTTCGTTGAAGTGATATAGACCCTAAAAACAAGACGTTTATAAAATCTGCTAATATTGTT
The DNA here is from genome assembly GCF_019279795.1 of Protopterus annectens. NCBI lineage: Eukaryota > Metazoa > Chordata > Ceratodontiformes > Protopteridae > Protopterus > Protopterus annectens. The sequence goes on along the minus strand of NC_056735.1, from coordinate 1,010,433,843 downwards.
CATGTTTTATTAAAAATTCTGTACTTGTTTTGTGCACATATCTTTTTTATTGATTTTTACTTTACAGATGAAATGTCATTTTGGGTATTAAATTGTGGGGTTAGCAAGCTGTAGTATGTTTCTGGCTAGATACCTATTAATATGCTGTCTCTTTAACTTGAGTGCTAAATAAATATAATCAATTAATTAATAGCAACTTGGTACAGCTTATGAAGTATATAAAGTGGATTTAGCTTATGTTGTTTCATTCATGGTCTGAAGAAGCATCTGTGATATGAAAGTGCTAACCATATTAAAGTTTTTTATATTATTTCTGCCGTGTTTCTCCCTCTGACTCATTTTGTTGAAGAAAATGTGTTTGTTGGTGTGAGAAGGAGTTAATTCAGAGTGGCTACACTACTGACTTTCCTTGCTAATGTAGTGGGCTGTAGGTACAATGGTCTTGGGTTTGGTATATGGGACAGGAGTTTATTTTGTAAGGGTGTATTACAAGTTTTAAAACATATATAGTCAATATAGCTCTATGTAGCTGAGCTTAGCAAAGCTGTGTGATGTGTCTCATCACTCAACAACGCACTAAAAATATATAAAGAAAAGAAAAATGAGGAGATAGAAATGAGGTAAAATTGGTTGTAAGCAGGAGGAAAAGCATAGTGAAAGGCAGGTAGACATTTGCAGAAAGGGTGTAGGAAAGAACCATAGCTATCCATTTCTTGTAGAGCAAGAACTGTGCAAAAAATGTAACTATTGAATGCAGCAATTTACTACAGATGTGAAAGGAATAATGCCATACTGGAGATAGTTAGACAGCTTTATTTAGGTATCAACAATGCTGCTAACACTTTATTGTTATTTCCAAGTGTCTGTGAAATGTAAGCACAACCATATCTGCTCAAAACATGGGTTACCTCAGCCATATATCTTTGTTCCTGGAGTGGAAAAAAATGAGAACATTATGTGACTGAATTAGTTTTTCATTCTAGAAGTATTGCAGTGGTGTGCTTGACTGCAGTGACAGTAGAACACACATGCATGGAATACAGCTGCACTGCATTTATTAAACAAATTTCTTTAGGAATCAACAATGCTGCTTAACACTTTATTGGCATTGCTGATAAATGTCTGTGAAGTCCACATACAATATGTGCCCATAGAGTGGGCTACCTCACCCATACCAGAGTAGGAGGAACAGAGCATTATGTGACTGATATTGGCCTGGAGACAGTGTTACACTTGACTGCAGCAACCTTATCATAGACAAGCAATTCATACAGCACTACTGCAATGGTTATGATAACACAATCCTGCCATACATCATTTTGTTTACTGTTATTGGAATTGTTTATTGTTTATTGCAATACAGTTGCTATTGTTCATTTATTGTACTATAGCTCTAATTGCCAATTTATTGCACTGCAGTTCTACTTGCCTGTTTATTGCACTACAGTTTTTATTGTGTAAACTTTGTTGCAGTAAATGCTTTACTCTTTCTTGCTTATTGCACTACAGTTAGCATAAATAATAATTCGGTACTTATCACAGTCATGGCACAACCTGGCAAGGTGGGACTCAACATTGCAAACCCTCTCAGCTGCAGCTGTTGGGAGAGAAGCACACCATTATGCATACCAGTTCTGCAGACATTCAGCTTGCATTTTGATAAAACAGTGGAAAACATATTTACATATTTGTGGGGCAAGTCCAGCTCTTGCCTCTTGGACCCAGGTGTCAAAGTTTCCTCTCTTTCTCTCCTTCAGGACATCAGAATGGTGATTAAACTGCTCACCGGTGTAGGGAATACCAGCAGCACTGGTGAGTTCCCTGGCCAACCAGTCCCAGGCCTCTGCCTAACATTCCAAGCCCTGGAAATCACCCTGCATCAGCCTGGTTCATAATTTTTTTACCAGGAGCCCAACAAAGACCCTGTACTCCTGAACACCCTATATCTGCACCTGAAAGTGTTTACTTTCACCAGTACTGCCTGCCATATCAATAGATCATTAGACTCCAATGACCGGTGCAGAATTCCTGCCTATTGGCCTTAATATAGGCTGTTTTCCCACCCTTACAAATCAGTGTGCAACATTCAAAAAAGTGCCACATTGTTTAGCATCACACAACCCAACTAAACAGAGCTAAGTAGTGAGAAAACTCTCACAACTGAGGTTTTAGCTAAGCTCAGCACTGTGCAAACAGCAGTAGCCATTAGCATGTTTAAGCAGTGTTCAGCATAGAACAGCAGTGCCATATTTTACAAATTTGTTTTTAAAATTATACTTGACTTAAATTAGAGATATCTTCTGACTGCTATGGACTCAAACCCAGGACCTATTAAGTATCAGGCTGCAACTCTACCCATTTAGCTACTTGGATATTATGAAAACTATGCTTAAACAGACCCAGACATAAATAATTAATTACATCTGATTTCTATTTTTAGATGTCTGGCAGCTGCTGGCTATGCAATTATAAGTGCCGCTAGGCTCTGCAGCAGTCCGAGCCATGCTGCGCAAATAGCAAAAAAATAAAATAAAATAAAGTTTTGTAAGTATGATAATTAATTACATCCAGTTTCTATTTTTAGATGTGTAATAGGTGTCAGCTGTCTATACGTGAACACAGCTTGGCTTGCTGTCTGGACCACACAAGCAAACAGAGAAGGAAAATTAAAGAAAAAAATAATTTATTACAATAAAATATTACACATTCGAGCCAATTCACAGCATTTCAACAGTAGGGGAGAATTACAGGAAGCCTCATTCTGTACATAACATCTGACCAGTGAACCACAACCATGGATGTCCTTTACACGTCTCCTCACACACATTCAATATCCTACTTCCTATGCTCTACCTCGGCAGTGTGCCATGATTAATATACTTGGTGAACTGCTGACTGAGAACCATGACTGTGTATATGGATACATTCCATGTAGGCTCTACACGGTGCCTACACAAATTTTGTTAAATCCTGGGGTAAATCTATTCCAATGAATAAATAAGTAAAAGTGGAGGGATAGATTTGTCATGTAGCACTTACACCTTCTCTGGAAAAAAAGTCTTCTCTGAGTTAAGCAGTGTGACACACCATCTGCCTTTAAAAAGGAGTTGGCCAATTGGATGAGTATCAGTAAATTCACCCCTGGTATGGTTGACCTTGCCCTTTTTGATAAGGGAGGCAATGCCTAAGGGTGGCTACTGGCAAGATGGTAATGACATAAGGGCTCAGTTACCTTGCAACTTCTATGCTCCTATGATTGCTATTAATATTAAATATCTGTAAAATAATTAGCCATCTACTATCATTAATACTGCTGTTTAAATGTAAAGTGGTAATAGCACATTTCAGCCTTTCCCTTTCTTGTACCAATTTTTAAGGACAGTTAGGTATCTGTACACCATCGCTAGTGGATGGTGTTTCAAATAGCGTGGACAATAACAAAGAAAGGGAACTAGATAGATTGTGTAGGGCATTTATTACTACTTATACACATGACAAAGATAACATAAGAAAACTTTTATGTAGAAATTGGCATGTATTTGAGCAAGACAAAGATATGATTAAAGTTTTAGGGACAAAACTATTATTGTTTTTTGTAAAGGTTTATCCCTTAAGGATATGTTTGACGGTGTGGATAACAATAATTCTGGGATAGCTCATAGAAGACTAGGTACCTATAAATGTGGGCACTGTAGACAATGTAATTTTATACTGGAAGGAGATAAACATAAGATTAATAATATGACAATCTATTCTAAAGTTTATTTTAATTGCCAGGTGGAAGGGATTATATATGCTACCCAGTGTCAGGAATGTTGTGCTTTTTATATCGGTAAAACTGTTAGGCACGTCAAGAAAATAATTTACCACCACATGTACGATATTAGAAACCTCAATATGAATAATGCATTATGTAAGCATATCTTGGGTAATGTTGGACACAATTTTAAGTTCTTTGTCATAGAAGAACTGCTAAAGAATAAAAGAAGGGGACCTTTGGAAGTACTGGTGGAGATTCGTGGATTATGGTGCCAACTACAGTGTAATGCAACTGTGTTCCCGGGCATCAACGAACATATTCCCATTAGTAGCATAGTTAAATGAAGAGCTTTATATGCTACAAGATGATTTTTGGTTTTAAGTTGCTTAAAGTGACAGTATTTTGATATTTTTGTTAACTAGTGACTTGATTTTCAATTACATGTGTATTTGTATTGGTTGGGGGGTAACATGTGACTATAATTGTTAACAGTATTTATTCTGCTAGTAGATGGGTGTTGTTGTACTCTGTTGAAGTCTTGTGTTATATGCAGATGAAAGTGCTTAGTATTTGTGGAAGCTGTGGAATAAAACGTGTTCATTTTTTATCCAACCTATGTTCATGTTTCCTTGGTTCAATTTTGTATAGTCAGTTCATGGCTGTTTTTGGTTTCTAGTTTGGTGCTGGTGTCATTTTGTGCACTAGGACTGTGGACACTGGTAGAGAAGAGAACATCATTTTGGAACAAATTATGAGCAGCATTGGCTCATTAACGCAGCTGATACAGGAGCTTACTCAGCAGAGGACAGCTTCTGGGACACATCCCTTTATTCATCAGTCACAGGATGATATAGAGAATTCAGTACCCCCAGGGCAACATACATATGCTTCAGTGTCTTCTTCAAGTTCTACTGGCACCCTGCAGGTTCGGGACAGCAATCTCTTTGGGTAGATTTACCTGTTAGAGAATGGATTGACAAGTCATTTTAGTTCAGTAAGTTTACTGAAGTTAACAATACAGCTAAGGTAGATTTTGTGAGTTGTATTAAGCAATTGGATCAGATTTTACTGAAGTGTCAGAAGTTGCAGATAGAGAATACATATTTTAAAGAGTGTATGCAACTTCACATTGTGCCAAAGGGACTTATAACCTATAAATACCCTACTGGTCTTGTGAAGGGATCTGCATTCCACAAGGAACTGATAGATCTTTTTGACAGGCAGGGTTATGAGTATTTAGAGTTGTTGGTTAAACACAACACACAAAAAATTGAATAAATGACTACTGAAGCAACAGAACTAGACAATTTACTTAAAACTGATTTGGCTTTTGACTGTCATATTTCTCAATATAAGCAAATGTGTTTAAATATTGAGAAAATAGCAGTTGATATAATGAAATGGAAAACTAATAAAATTAGGAGAGGCATGAATGAATACAAAGAGGGGTGTGCTTATCCATCTCCTGTAGGTGGGCACAAGGTTGAATTAGTCTATAATCAAGGGGAAGAGCTTGATGAAGGGGAATCTTTGGCTACTGTTGTATGAGTTAATTCTTCCCCTTTAGAGATGGGTTTAGTGAGGAGATCAGAACACATGACGAACAAGACATAATCATATCAGCAACAGTGCCAGCAAGATTTCCATTACCCATACAAGTACAACTGGAATGGAGGCAGGAGTAGAGGGAGGGGTTTCGGAGAAGAACATAGTTCAGATGAATAAGCCGGTAGCAGTGGCTAATATCCTAGGTGACTTTTTTATTTATAATTTTACTGACTATGATTTTGCAGATTTGCTGTGTAAAGGATTTACTTTTTTTCCTAATGCCTCCATAAATATAACAAGACTGCTAATGGCTTTAAAGACATTTGTATGTAAGCTAAATTTGAAATATATGTTTATGAATATTAATGACTATAGTATGAAAGGGCCTTTAACTAAAAGCAATACCTTGAATCCCCTACTATATCAACATTATGTATATTTAAAAAGTTGTGTGAATATGATTTTAGGGAATTGTTGAAAGCTAAAAAACATGGTGATAAATGCAGTAATCTCTCTAAAGAAGAGACAACCCTCCTTGGTACGTTGGTTAAAAACAGAAACGTGAGGGCTATGAAACCCGATAAGGGGGACTGTAATTATGAGTTGTAAAGATTATAAAGAGAGAATGGCATTTTTGTTACTTGATGAGTTTTATGAGAAGGTGTCCATTAACTATGTTAACATTTCATATAGAAGAATTGATGCTGTTTTGGAGGAACGAGTTTTTGATGAGTTGATTACAGCTGATTTAACTATCTGAATGTTAAATAACCTGTCATGCTGAATATGTTTGGGATACCTAAGATCCATAAGGATCCCAGTAATCCACCATTAAGGTCCATGGTCAATGTGAATAACTCAATGACACACACATTAGCTAAATATCTGGATTTTAGTTTGAAGAAATATGTTGAAAGGTTTGCACATATCTGTCGAGACTCTTGGGATTTTCTAAGTAAATTGAAGCAAGTGGGTTATTGTTCTAATGCAATGTTCCTTACTACTGATATTGTAAACTTGTATAATGTAATCCCACATGACAAGGGGTTAGAATGGTTCCATGAATTCTTAGTTGAAAGTACAGATTTAAATGACAATGACATATATGTGTGTGATGTTCTTTTTTTTTTTTTTCAAATAATTTTTTATTTTCCAAATAATATAATGTTTAACAATACAATCATCAATAAACAAGCATTATAAAATTGTATATACACTATGTGCAACTGACATGAACAAAGGAGGAAAAAATAATAAAATATATGAAATTAGTAACAACAATTAATAATACTCAATTAATAAAGTATAAAGTTACACATTAATTACTTAGGGTTCATTTTTAATGTCTCAAAAAGAGTTACATTTTTCCCAAGGATTGTTTGTCTGTTTTTTAGGTGAAATTCTAGATTTCTTCACCTTGATTTCTAATGTTGCTGTTTCTTCCATCAATATCAAGAATTCTTCCAGAGTAGGTTCTTGTGAAGACTTCCACTTTCTAGTTATACATTTCCTTGACACAGCTAGTATGGGCCAAAATAGGTATAGATCTTTTTTATGCATTCTAATTGTATCATTAACATTTAAGAGGACTAAAGATTTGGTTAAAGTAAAGGTATCTGTGAATATAGCTTGGAGAAAAATAGTAATTTCTTACCAACATTTTTTTTTTATATTAATACAATCAAAAAATATATGAGCCCAATCAGCTTTACAGTTTAAAGAACATCTCCAACAAATGGATTTATCAAGTGAATTGAATTTGACTCATTTATCAGGTGTAATAAATTCCCTATGAAGATATTTCCATGTAAATATTTTCCATACTTGTAAATTAAATGTTAAGTTAACAGAACATAAAAGATTTGTTTTACTCTCAATTGATAGATTACTGTGGCATCCTTCTGCTATGAAATTCCAATATCTTGCATTAGGGTTAGTTTTATATGTTGTCAATATTTTATATAATTTTGAAATTAGATTTGTCCAATTATAATTGTCATAAATAACTTCAGGTATTAGACTTATCAAATTTGGACTAGTTTTATAAGGAAAATTAATAATTTTACTATTAAGATCCTTAACATATGATAATATGCTTTGTAGTATCGATCAATCTGCTGATGGAATGTCATATTTATTCTGCATTTGTTAAATGTCTAATACTACTTGATCCTCTACACAATGTTGCCAACAAGTGAAGCCCCCCCCATCTAGTTAAAATAACATTATGAATTTTATTGAAGAAATTCTTTGTAGAGCTAAAGGGTATTATCAAGTCTAGCCAAATCTTAATATCTGTGTTAGTATATATAACTCTTCTGAATAAATTGTAAATATTATTTATATAATTTAAGTATGTTGGTTTTGATATATTATATTGGATATTAACAGTCAATATGTGCCACATCCTATTATTTTGTTCAATTAATATACCATTTTGAATTATTTTATTTTCATTTAGAAAAATAATAGTGTGCAATGTTTTCCATGTTGAAGAATAATTAGGATCTATCCAATTAATAATAGTTCTTAATATGGAAGCTTTTATGTATGATTCTAGATCTGGAAGTTTAATTCCACCCATTTCCCAAGATCTAATATGATGTGTATAGGCTATTCTATCTCTTTTTAATTACCAAAGAAAGTTTAATAGAATTTTATTTCTTTCTTTCAAGATTTTCTTGTTAGGTACTATAGGAATAACTTGTGCAATGTAATTAATTTTTGGAAGTATTGTCATTTTTATTAGTTGTAGTCTGTCTTCAAATCTCAAGAAAATTTTATTTCAGCTTACTATTAACATTTTTATTTTATTAATTATGTTTCTATAATCTGTGGCTAACATAGATTCCAAATTATCACATAGTGTTATTCCTAAATATTTTATTATGGGAACTTATTTTCCTATCACACAATTTGTAGTTAAGGTAAATTCTCTCTTTTTATTCAAATGTATATAATTAGATTTTCCCTTGTTAAATCTATGGCCGGAAATATGACAAAATCTTTCCACTATTTCATCTACTTTTTGTACTGATTTCTCTGAGACAGATAACATGAGTAAAACATCAGCAGCAAATAACATAATTTTTGAATTGTGTTGACCATATACATCTATGCCTGATATATTAGAGTTATGGCATACTAATGAGGTAAATAATTCAATTCCTAAGGCAAACAGGATGGGAGACTTCGGACATCCCTGCTTTGTACCTTTGGTTATTTCAATAGCCTTCGAGGAAAATGGCCTAAGTTTCACATAAGCCAAATTGTTTTTATAAATATTCTTTATTAGCATAATAAAATTAGTAGGAAATTCAAACAATTCTAAAGCCTTAAAAAGAAAATCTCAGCTCAACGAATCAAAGGCTTTTTCTATATCCAAAGCTACTATTAGAGCTTATTGGTGGTTTCTGTTTAGAAAATCTATGAGTGTTAGAATTCTTTGTATATTGTCATGTGTGTGTCTTTTATAAATGAATCCTGTTTGATCCTCATTTATTATGTGTGTCAATGATTTTTTAATTCTACTAACTAATATTGACATGAAGATTTTGTAATCACATAGTAAAGATATTGGCCTATAAGATTTACACTGTAAAGGGTCTTTGTTTTCTTTTATAATAGGTGTAATTAAGGAGTTTCACCATGAAATTGGAGTTGTGTTTTGTGCTAGAATTTCATTCAAAATTTTGTGAAACATTGATATTACTGAAGATGGAAATATCTTATATAATTCATTAATTATTCCATCAATTCTCTGTATTTTATTACTTTTACTTTCCTTGATTTTTTGAGTAATTTCTTTTAGAGATATTTGTTTTTGAATGTCTAACTTTAACTTTTCTGGTATCACCTTTACCTTTACTAATTTCAGGTCAAAGTTTGATGTATTAGTTATATGTGAATTATCATTATAATGGTCAGAGAAATAATGTTTAAATGCATCTAGTATATCATTTATATCCAAAACCTTTTTGTTTTTTTCCTTCCTTCATGTATAATACTTGTAATATTATTTTCAATTGAATGTTTTTTTAATCTTATTGCTAAATTATGCATATGTTTGGGCGATACTGCATAGGAACTAAGTTTTAACCTTTCTACAGCTATATTAGTTTTGTGAGTTCGGATTTCATCATTGCTTTTGTTTAAGTCTTCCAATGCTTTTTTTTATTATTTTGTGTGTAAGTAGATGAATTAATAGTGAGATCTGTAATTTGTTTTTGGATGTTACATAATTCTGATTCCCACTCCTTTAGCTTGTTTTTATACCATGAAAGAATTTTCCATTTAGATAGGCTTTCAAGGTATCCCAAAGATTAATTACATGTATTTCAGCAGTGTAGTTTATATCTAAAAAGAATTATACTTCTGAATCTAACCAAGGTTTAAATTGTTTTAATTTTGTAATGTAAGCTGGAATTCTTGAAATAAAAATTAATTTCTTATAATCTGTATGTATTTTGAGAATTAATGAATTATGGTCTTAAAGGGAACAAGGGATTATGGAACATTGTATTATTTTTGAATTTAGCTCTTGAGATATGAAGATTTTTATCAATTCTTGTATGTGTTCCAAATCTTTGGTCTTTATGTGAAAATAATAATTAATTATTCTCCTTATAACTAACTGTATCAATTATATTTAAACGTTCTTCCCATTTCTTAAGTAGCTTCCCTATAGAACTTACATGTAAATTTATTTTGCTTGTGGTCTCTGATTTATCCAATATACAATTAAAGTCACCTCCCAAAATCAAATTTCCTTTATATACTCTAGTTATTAGATCCATGTGTTTTCTTATTGTCCCAACCCCAATACATGGAAAACAATATATATTTACTAATGTCCAGAGTCTATTGTTATATTTTACTATTACTATGGCTAGGAATCCTTCTTATTCTTCATATCTGTAAATGATTTGAGGCATAGTGAATTTTTTTCCATACAATTAAAGTTCCCCTAGTCTTTTTCTTATATGAAGAGTGAGATAAGATCATATATTCATTAGGATTCCAGCTAAAGGTATCATTTGTTTTGAACTGAGTCTCTTGAAGAAATACTACTTGTACTTTATTTAATTTCATATAGCTTAATACATTAGATGTTTTCCTTGGATTGTTTAAACCGTTAGTGTTTAAGGATAAAATAGTCAAGTCCATTCTCAGTATTTAACTTTATATCATATTTGTTTTGTATTATATTTTGTAATAACATACCAAATGTAAAATGTGTAACTACTGTGTTATTAATTCTCATTGTAGTCAATATTTTAATTTTGGTCAAATAACTTAAAATAGAGTTTAGTTCAGGCCAATTAAAAAAAGAAAAAAATAAAAATGCCAAAATTACTTGTATAACAACAAGTATATAAATATGTTTGTAAACCCTCTAATATACATGAAGTGAAATACACTCCCAATCTGCTAGATGAGAAGAAATCTAACAGATTGTCTACCATAACTTCCCTCATGAAAAAAGAAAGACAAAAAAACTAACCTCTTTCGAGCTCCAGTACACCTTTTCTCTTATCTTGGAGATTTAACAATATTAGTTATTATTTTCCATATATAACTATTAATAATGAATTAACATAATGTATGGAAATGAGTATTGATTTGGTAATACAATTTAATTTTAGATTAGTTTAGACTTTTTTTTCAGACTATAATCATCCTGTCATGCACTACTTAAACATTCATAAAGTAAAATCTCATTTATAACACAATAAATGTTGCTGAACATTAGTTCTCTTTAGCCTGAAAGTAGTCTATATACATATTAATAGTCTCTAAAATTCTGATATGACCAATATACTAATGATTATGTCAGATAATCACCCTCCTATATACTAAGAATATATTATAACTGAGTGAAGTAGATTTAGAAATGTATCAATAAGTGAAGATAAATACGGACAAGTCTAGTCAGAACACTTGAATCATACTACAAAAGCTATGTAGTCCATAGAATGAACCCTTAGAGTTGTGTTCACTAGAGATGATAATGTAAATATGTTTGATTGAACAATACATGTCATAAATCTCTATGTATCATGCTGTTATTTGAAACATTCTTGTGCAGTAATTAGAGCTTCCCTTGTCTGCTATGAAAGATTTAAGGTGGAAATACTCAGTTAAGGAATCCCCTGCTTGTCTGTTGTTAAGGTAGTGCATGTATTGTGATATCAGTTGGACAAGCAGTATATTTTAAGCTCATTTAACATGGTCGTTGGATTATTAAAATCTACAAACCCTAACTTCTTTTAAATAAATAAAAAAATAGGTGTGAAATCAGTGACAGAGTAGCTGTTTTTCATGTAGGTAACACAAAAAAGAATTTACAGTAACACTGAATAACATCCAATTGAAAAAGTAACAGAAGCATTACAGACTACATTGTTACACTTGAAGTAAACACAGTCCTTTCTTACTTTTGAATTATTCCTACCTAGGCTATAAGATACACCAAGCTATGGTGACCCAGTGAAATGACATGTCTGATAGTTTTGTAAGCATCTGTTTCAGCGTTGCAAGTGTAAATAAGAAAATATGTGTGTGTGAGATGCACACATCAGCTGCAGTTGTGACATACTTCTGTGCTCATAAGTAAAATCAAGACAGGTTTTAGACATATTATACTGAATACTTCATTAACCTGGTAACAAAAATCATCTAATTTCAGAAGCCACAAAGGGACTTATTACCTTGTACTTATAACTCCTGCTTATTTGAATATAATGTGCACATTGCTTTATCAGATAACATAGTAGACCCTGTACTGTGTAGTGTTGTTATTTTCCACTGCTCACACTGCCTAGACATGTTCAATTCAATTGATTAAGTAGTAACCAAATAATTAGTGAATACAGTAGATAGTAAATTATTGATTACTCTCCTCATGCTTTAGTGCTTTTTAATCTTTGGTAAGTGGGGTTCAACTTTCAGTAAAATGGCAAAGATTCTGGTAATTAGCCAAAAGTCTTACACCAACATGCAAGTAGTTGTTTAACTGCACTACTAAATTGTGTGGGCATGTGTACTTATTTTCTATGATGAACAGTTGATTTATTCCCAGCAAAATGTTAAGCCATGGTTCTATAAATCATAAAATTGGCATCTCAGACAGTCTTGCGAGCAACTGTTGATGTATTGTGGGAGTTGCCTTGATGACAGGGAAGTACTGGGAAACCTGTAGTAAAATTGCACATAAATTAGCATAATAAAGTAGTATAGATGTCATTCATTCTACCAAGAATTGTTTGAATTACACACTTACAGACATAGGTTCCTAAGAAACGCAAATCCTAAATGATATTCTGTATGCTACACATCTGGTTAAGGCAGGGATTTATAACATAAACTACCTTTAATCCTTCAGACATTAGTTGTATAGCTGACTATTATGCAGCTGATATTTTTACTGAATATTGACAACTGTTTAAATAATAAGGTTATCAGTTTCTTAGTGAGATGGTTGGTAAAATGAGTTCACCTTGGAATTTCATCTTTATTTCTTTAAAGAAAAGGGCCCATGAGAACATGTCTTCATGGTCTGCTTTTGCTACTGCTTCAAGTAGTAACATAAGACAGATTTGTAAACTGTAATTCTTGATGGGAAATTCAAGTAGAACACTAATTAGATATGAGATAGAGAGCTTTCTTAAGGCACTGTTCAGCTTAATAGGTCTTGTATTTTTTAGAGTGTCATTACTTTTAGCAATTTAATAGCAGAGAAGGGAGGCTGCCTACTCTTGTATCTTGCTGCATGACACAGTCTTTGATAAACACTCCATTGTAAAGGTTCCAAGGAACTCTGGCTGTGTACAACAGCTTCAGTAATGCTCTGTCTTGACTAGCATTTTGTTCAATATTCTGTGATGATATTCTCATAATATGAATTGATATTATAACTATGCATTAGTATTAAGACGTTTATAAATTGCTCACCCACATGGCCACTTATCAGGGCAAATTGCTTTTGTTCATCATCAATGAGTGATCACTGTGGTCTAATGTTGTCTTTCTTCATTTTTTCTTTTAATTTGTCACAACTACATTCATGGGTGGACATAAAATAAACTGAATCTGATTATGCTTTCATTTGTGTCTATGTGTGTGATGTTCTGATGGAAATGGTGCTTAAGAATACATTTTATATGTCAATGGTGAGTACTTTTGGCAAAAGAAAAGTGTGGTCATGGGAGCAGCTTGTGCCCCCATCTTTGCCAATATTGTACTCATACAATGGGAGAAAAATTGTATTTGAACTATTTCAACCCCTTCCGTGGCTTTTATATATGAGATTTTTAGATGCTCTCTTTCTTTTATGGACAGGTCCCAAAACAGAAATAGAAGATTTTGTAAAATATTTTAACATGACAGCAGGTTTTTGAGCAGCTCATTCACTTTAAATGATAAATTCACTATTTAGATGTTAACCTATGTAACAACAGAGATATGGGTTTATATACCAGCACCATATACAGGAGACCTACTTATTCTAATAGGGTGCTACATTTCTCAAGTAATCACACCTTATACCAGAAAAAAGGGGTGATTAAAGGACAATTCATTAGATTAGCATGGATGGTACTTATGGATGAGACTTTTGAGATAGAGTGTAACATATTATCTCAAATGTTTTATAGGAGGGTATATCCTATAGATTTAGTAACAAAAGTGTCTTGTGAAGTTAAAACCAAAAGACAGTTAGGTATCTGTACACCATTGCTAGCGGATGGTGTTTTAAATAGAGTGGACAATAACAAAGAAAGGGAACTAGATTGGTTGTGTAGGGCATTTATTACTACTTATATTCATGACAAAGATGACATAAGAAAGATTTTATGCAGAAATTGGCATGTGTTTGAGCAAGACAAAGACATGATTAATGTTTTAGGGACAAAACTATTATTGTTTTTTGTAAAGGTTTATTCCTTAAAAATATGTTTGATGGCATGGATAACAATAATTCTGGGACAGCTCACTAAAGACTAGGTACCTATAAATGTGGACACTATAGACAATGTAATTTTATACTGGAAGGAGATAAACATAAGATTAATAATATGACAATTTATTCTAAAGATTATTTTAATTGTCAGGTGGAAGGGGATATATATGCTTCCCAGTGTCAAGAGTGTTGTGCTTTTTATATCGGTAAAAGTGTTAGGGACTTCAGGAAAAGAATTTACCAGCACATTTACGATATTAGAAACCTCAATATGAATAATGCATTATGTAAGCATATTTTGGGTAATGGACACAATTTCAAGTTTTTTGTCATAGAAAAAGTAGTAAAGGATAAAAGAGGGGGACCTTGGGAAGTACTGGTGGAGGTCCAGGAATTATGGTGGCAACTACAGTGTAATGCAACTGTGTTCCTGGGCATTAACAAACATATTTCCATTAGTAGCATACTTAAATTAAGAGCGCTATATGCTACAAGATGATTTTTGGCTATAAGTTGCTTAAAATGACAGTATTTTGGTATTTTGGTTAACTAGTGACTTGATTTTAATTACATGTGTATTTGTATTGGTTGGGGGGTAACATCTGACTAATTGTTAAGAGTATTTATTCTGCTAGTAGATGGGTGTTATTATACTCTGATGAAGTCTTGTGTTATATGCAGATGAAAGCACTTAGTATTTGTGAAAGCTGTGGAATAAAACGTGTTTGTTTTTTTATCCAACCTGTGTTCATGTTTCCTGGGTGCATGTTTGTATAGAAATAATATCCTGACCACCTCTTGTCAGAGAAAATCAGTATCAATGCAGACACGGCAGAAACTTCATTATTCATAACACACTTGTCACATGAAACATTGATTTAAGAAGGAGGAGAAGCAGACATTCCTGTGTCCACTTCTGAAGGCAGTGCAACCTGTGCAGAAAGATGCTGCAGCAGTTACCAGATTTTGCAAAATATCTTGAAACTCTATTGTAAAAGACATTCATGTCCCTTAAGGTGACATTTAAAATGTTCTAACACACAATGTATAATACTATCATCCAATTGTTCACAGTGAGGTCACAGTGTTTTAGTACATGCACCGATAAGATGAGAGGCAGACCCACAGAGCAAATTCTCCTTTACTTGCCCTGGATATTTAACTATTTCCCCCTATTCCCTCTATGTTAGCAACACAAGAAGTGTGCTGTACAATGTTATCCTTTTGGCTCAGAGAAACCCATATTTCTCATACCACTGTCCATATCTCTATCATCAAACAGCTTTTGAATTCCATGCACAGTCTCAAAACAGGAAAAGAAAAATGTTTAATTTCAGCTTCAGTCAATTTAAATTTTGATAGTAAACAAGTATTTTTTTTTTATGCAAAGATGTTCCAGAAAATATATTTTTGTTCCTGGAGTGACAGGAAAATTCACCTTTGAGTGTCTTACAAAATGTCCATAGCAAGGCAAGAGATTCAAAAGTCAGTTAAAAAGTTTCCTGTTCTGGCTGAAGATGACAATGAACAACCTTAGCTTTAAAAGACAATGGCTTAATTAACATGCCCCACATAATGTACCTGTGCATGTATTTATCAAGCTTTAAAGAGATGCAGACCTTTACCTCTCCCTCAACAAAATATTTTTTCAAGGCTTTTCTCAAACACTGAGACCACAGTGGTATAAGTCCTCACTAGGATGGTGGTAGGTGGAAATGGATGTTTCTCATCCCTTGAAATGGGACCTTGGCAGTCTACCATCTTAATCCCTGCAACCATCACCACCTTCTGGCCCTTCTCAAGCAGATCACAGCAGGATTCTATAGCTGTCACCAAGGATAATGCCTAGGATATAATAAGTCACCAAATGCAACACAAATGAAATGATGGACACACCAAAGCTGGAATACGCACCGAAAATCTATGCTAACCAGTAAATTTATTTCTTTTGGTACCTCAGCTTTTCACTTTCTAAGGAATATTTAAGCACCAAAACAGTTACCCTATTTATAGACTAAGTGCTACTTCAAAACAAGATTATTCAATTAACACAAATTATCACATGATATTTAAAGGAACACCTACCCCACACATAAACACATCCTAACCATATACTTATGCTAAATACTTAATTTCAATATAAATATTACATTCATACTAAACATTATACATATACAAAAATTACTTACAGACATTTTTCTACAAACATTTTTTAACTTTAACATTTTACTAAACTCTTAAATACAAACTCCCTAAAATTCCTTTTTATAAAGTTAAATTGCTGTCAATATTCATTCCCCTGTGATAAAGTGTTCTAAAGTTCATAATTATTCTGCATTCCAACTTATACAACTCGTCCTTAAAACTGCTCCCATATTTCAAAATAGGACATGCCAGCACACTAAAAAACAAACTAGTTTCAGATCCTCCCCATGCATAGACACAAAGTGATCAGCTATGGAACTACCACAGTTCTGCCTTTTTATATCTCCCAAGTGTTCCATTACACAAACCTTCACTTTTCTTTTCTGTTTGCCCCATATACCATTTGGTCTTCTGGCAACCACATCCAATAATATATACAACTCCCTGCAAGTTACAGTTGAAACTAGCCTTGTATAATCTGCTGTTGATTTTGGAGCCACTAAGATTTTTAACCCTATCACATTCAGAACAATTTCCACATGAATGTATTCCAACTCTCCCATCCATTCTATAAATCAGACCATCCCCACTTAATAATTCTTTCAAATTATTATATCTACCATAAGAGAAAGTCACATATTTGGGGAAAAGC
This sequence comes from Protopterus annectens, assembly GCF_019279795.1. Classification (NCBI taxonomy): domain Eukaryota; kingdom Metazoa; phylum Chordata; order Ceratodontiformes; family Protopteridae; genus Protopterus; species Protopterus annectens. The sequence continues at coordinate 1,010,416,779 of NC_056735.1, read as the reverse complement.
TCTCCCACACTAATATCTGCAAAAGCTATATATCAAAATGTCTTAGTAATTCTCTCCAAAATGTTAGAAAATAGAGAGAATTTTGTTACAAAAAATAACCTTTCCTCTTCTAGCCTCCTGCTTCTTCCAACCCACTGTCTATTCAAACATATTATCAAATCTGTTCTGTTCTCCCAAAACCATGTTCCTAGCCATGCATAAAATAGTTTCAGGATGGGGCAGAGCCTGAATGGCTAACTGAAGGCAGCCATTTTTTGGAGCTCCATAAACTAGTATTAAATTCAGGAAATTATAATATTTATTTCTAACTAAACTACTACAAATATTTATTTAATAGTCTAATGTAACTAAATACAAGTTTTGGTGGATAAATGCAAGAAATTTCCTGTCAAATTATTCAGGAGTCTATATACAGCAACTGGAGAGATGAGTAACCTGAAGAATTCCCATTCTGATCTGGCACTAAAAAAGGAACTACAACTGGTGACTACCACAATACAAGAATTATCAACAAAAATGGATGATTTTAAGGTTAATCTACAGAATTTAAAAGAGAACTCTCAGAAACAAACAGAGGTCTTCAAATAAATACTTCAGCAACATTAGTCAAAGATAACAACCATTGAAACTTCTTTGTCTGACATTGATGGAAGGCTTAAAGAAGAGGAAACACAAACAGAGTCTCTCCTGAAGCAAAATACCTGGCTATCCAATAAACTAGATGACCTTGAGAATAGGGAAAGAAGGTCTAACATCAGGATTTTCAGTTTATAGGAGAAAACAGAAGGAGGGGACATTATATCCTTCTTAAACTTATGGATTCCAGAGGTTCTAGATCTTAAAAAGATTTTTCTTTTGGCATAGAAAGGGCACATCATGCTTTAGGAAATAAAACTTCAGAATCAACCCCATCATCATCCTCTGTGATGCCAAGGTCAGTTATAATAATTTTTTTATCTTTCATGGACAAAGAACCGGTGTTAAAAACAGCATGGAGGAAAAGTCCTATTAAATACAATCAAAATCTAATAAGATTCAATAATGACTACTCCACTAAAGTGCTGGGACAGAGGAAATATGTATGGCCATGAATAAAAACTCTAAAACAGAATAATACTAAAGCTCAAAAAATCTTTCCTGCAAAAATAAAGATACTGCACCTAAGTGAGATGAAAATCTTCAACACTCTGGAAGAAGCCCTGCAATTCATCAAAAACAACAACATCATAACCATTTCAGATGATATGGAATGGGCATCCACATCCTTGAAGAGAACCACTGATAAAAATGGCTGGACTGATGTCAAAAAGAAGAAGCAGAAAACAGAATCTAAAGTACCAACATCTGCAAAATCTCTTAAAGTATCAACTGCAACCTAACCTTTAAAACTTTGAAATGGATTTAATATGTTTCAAAACCTCTAAGCTCATGCATACATATACCACATATATACAGGGAAAGGTATGTTTCCTATATCTTTTCACATATAGGTTCATAGGTTTGTACTAAGCTAACTGCCCTTACGAGCCATTTTAAGCCTAGCCAATTATCCCTTGTGAGACTTGAACTCTGCACCTTGTGTTTGTAAGGCAAACATCTTAACCATTAGGCCACCCTCCCAACAGTGACTTACAATCTAGATATATATTAGTTATAAATAATCTCTTTCTGACATTTCTTTATCTTTCCCCTTTGTCTCATGTTTTTCTAAGTTTCTCTTGTTTTTTTTTCTTTTTCCTACTTCTAAACATATGTTAAGGATTGACTGTTTGACATAGTAACTAAATACAATTCAGTATAATCAAAGTTAATATTTATGCTATGTAACCTGTAGTGCTCAGCTTGCTGGCCCCTTCTTTATTTATTTGTTAACTATTTCTTTTATTAAATTCTTATTGATATTTACTGTGGCTGAAATCAACCCTAGTCGCTAATTGTTTATCCCTTTAAATCCGATGAAACTGTATACTGGCACTCCAATGAAATTGTTAGAATGTATTCTTGACAAGTCTATGACAACTGCGAATTACTTCCGTATTAAATACAACTGGGGTGTTAGTTAACATTGAATTGATGTGTTGATTTACTCGTAGCTGGCGTAAATAAAGATGTAGGAAAGTGGGCTTGTTTTGAGTCCAAGTCTTTCATAGTGAAATCTATTTATTTTAATGTACTGATGCTAGTCTTGGTTATTGTCAAGAACTGTCTGACCACGGCTGAACAGATGACCATTATTTGTGGTGCTGATAAAGCTGAATTTTTTTTTTAAAGGAATGGTAGATTTGACTGCAGAAAACGCTCTATGGGTGAGTGCAGAATACAGCTAACATGTACTTTATGTGGAACCATGCTGTGACAAGGGATCCCGGCTGCTTTGGGTGGGAGTGATGTAATTAAGTGGCAGAGCTTCCACAGTCTTGTAATGAGACATAAGTGTGAGAAGTAAAAGGAAATGATTTGCTTTGCTGCTTTGCTTGAGACTATGTCTTCGTTTGTTTGCATGGGTTACAGGTCTGTGTGTGTGTTCTGGTTTGGGGAGGGATGGTGGCTTTTCCTATGGTGTATGTGGTGTCTGACTTAACAACCCTTTGGTTAATTATATATTCACCTTGCCATGAGGAAGATAGAAGTGCAAAGAGGTGAAATTGTTAAACTCTCAGTGAAATGTAGGGGCAGTAAAAAAAAGAGCTTGTGAGTTTAAAAATGAAGATTTTAGGACTGCAGCTTGCAAGATACATGTACTGTCATAAGCTTTTCTTAAGCTGTGAGGTGTTTATTATTGTCATAGCAATGAGCAGGGAAGGATTTCATTGGCTATGGGCCCACTCCTTGTTTTTAAGCACAAACATATCTTTCATGGAAACAGAAGAGAAATCTTTATTTAGGTTCATCTTATAAATGAGAATAAAAAGCTTAAAAAAACTTAATACGTGTAGTATATTTAACAAATATAACATTAAGTGAAGTATGCATTCAGAAAACTGTAAACATCCGTACTCATATACACGATACTTTTATGTTGTAAATCACTTTGTAAATATAACTACATTCAATTCCCAGAAAGACTTTCATTACATAATTTATATGACTGCTAAAGCATGATAAAACTAATGGTTAAATTATGTTGTGATATAATGTATATAGTCTATTTTGGTTTTAATGCACAGTATCTGAAAATGTATGCTTATCTGTTACAGGAAGTAACAATTATCAAAATGTAGGTTACTTGCTGCAAGTCTTTGTGTTTATAATTTGAAATAACTTGTGTGTGTCAAACAAATGATTATACTTTCCAATATGGAAACATATGTCGATGCAAATAAGTTGAATTAGTTTAATGATCAGTATAACATAATTCATATGTTTATAACTACAGATGGACAGCATATAGTTGTTAATGTATATAATGATTCTTTCTGCTAACGAGCATTTTAAAACACAATAATTGTAGTGAATAGACTCCTTTAATGTTTAATATTGTATATATGGAGCTCTAGTGAATGGAAAATGGAAGCTAGAGTGATGGTTCTTCAGATGTATCTATCTGTTGGACTAGGAATGTATTTCATTCCATGATGGGTAGGGATTAATGTTCAAACAAGTTTAATTTCATTATTTACTTTAGTTTTTAGGATGTTAATTATTTTTTTCAAGCCTGACTTAAACATGATGATTACTTTAGTGATAACATGCTTTACTGGGATTGATGAATGTTTACAAATTAATAATTTTACTATTAGAGGAGGGGAGGGTCCAGGTAAAGATAATGGTACTTCAATTGCTTCTTCAGAATAATTTGATATGGAACTTTCTTTATTATCTTTAAACATTAATGGCCTAAATAGTCCAAGTAAGAGATCTAACTTATTAAGATACCTAAAGTTAAACAGAGCACAAATATTTCTTCTACAGGAAACCCACTTCAAAAACAATAATAATTTCATATGGGACCCAAGTGATTATATGACCTTAGCATGCACTAAATTTAAATCTGAAAAGAGGGGAGTAAAAAATGTATTGAAAAAGAATTCCTTAATCCCTGAAGTAATATGTAAATATGTAGATAATGATGATCTTATAGCTATAGTCATCTTGAAGTATAATAATAGATTGTGGACATTAGTAAACCTATACTGGTTTCCTGGTATTGGGATGGGGACAGTTAAGAAACATCTAGATCAAATTATACATATAGATAAAGGTAATCTAGTGGTAGGAGAAGATTTTAATTGTATTACCGATACTTCTGAAACTGCTAATAAAAAAATCTCCATGTTTAACAGCTACTGCAAAACTATTAAAAAGATTGTCCGAATCGTTAAACTTGATAGATACCTTTAATGTTATAGATAACAACTCATTATTATTCTCTCACCAAGACTATAGATTTGGTACTCAAACCAGATTAGATAAAATATACATTTCTTAAGATCTTCAAACAAAAAATACTTCTCTCTCAATAATCACATGTCCCCTATCAGATCTCAATCCATTAGTTCTAAAAATGCAAATAGATCTTAAACCACTATCATTTATATCTAGAATTGCTGCGTACATTACAAAAATAAAAAAATTTAAGCAGTGGTTAGTGAATGAACTTAATGTCTTTATAGATATAAACTACAACTCAGAAATTAACATAGTAATGGTTTGGGATTCACTTAAAGCTTACATATATGGGAAAGTGATTGGCTGGTATAAAAATAGAATCAAGGAATGGGAATCAGAACTACAAGAACTACAAATAAAACTCACATTATATAAATCCCAAAAGTCCCTTAATTTGATTGAAAAAAAGAAGAAAATAGAAGACTTAAATAAAAGCTATAACAAAATATTAAATCATAAAACTAATTTAGACTTGAAAAGGTTAAAGAAAAATTCTTATGCTACTTTCCTAAAACATTTACAAAATTCATCTGTCAAAGTTAAAATGCAATCTAAAGCTAACTCTATTATTATCTTACATGAAGAAAAATGTAAGAAAGTGTCAGAAATAGGAGATATACTAGATGCTTTTAAGTGTCATTGTAAAAATCATTATAAAAGTAAGAATATTACAACAGACCATTTCAACTTAGAAAAGATGATTTGTAATATTAAACAAATCCCTCAAAGTTTACAAAAGAATTTAAAAAAAACATTACACACACAGAAGTTGCTGATAAAAATCAAAGTAAATCTGTAAATCTCCTGGAATGGATGGCTTAATCTCAGAAATTTACAAATTATTTCCCAAAAACATAACTTCATTACTACATAAAACACTAATTGAAATTCAAGCCCATGCAATAATTTCTCCTTCATGGAGATACTCTTTGATCATACACATTTTAAAAGAAAATAAAGAAGCTAGTTATTGTAATTCATATAGGCCAATGTCATTGTTAAATAATGACTATAACATATTTATGTCTAGCTTGTTAAATAAAATGAAAAAAACAACTGAATGACATAATTAACAATGACCAAACTGGGTTTATTCAAAATAGACACGCACATGACAACATTATAAGAATATTGACATTAATTGATTATTTAAATAAATAAAATATAGAAGCCTTGATAATCGGTCTGGCTATTGAAAAAGTATTTGATTCCCTTAACTGGGATTATTTAATTAAAAGTCTTAAAGCATATGCCTTTCTAACCTCCTTTATAACATTCATTAAAAAGGTTTATAAAAACAACTTAGCTTATATAAAAATAGGACCCTTCACCTTAGAGGCTATACAAATTATAAGAGGTACTAAACAGGGTTGCCCTATGTCACCCATCTTATTTGCATTGGCTATGGAGTTATTGGCTATATTAATATGAAATAATCTGAAGATAAAAGGAATAAATATATCTGGACAATATAATTCTAAGATCATGCTCTTTACTGACAATATACTTCTTACACTATTGAATTCTAAAGAAGTCTTAGATGAACTAGATATTTTGATCCAGACATTTCATAAGATCTCAGGTCTTAGTTTTAATAACCAAAAATCTAAATATTTATTATTAAATATGAAGAGTGATATACAAATAGACAAGAATCATATCATAGGTGAACAAGCAGCAACTTTAATATACCTGGGGATAATTCTGTGTAAGAATATACAAGATATAATGAATATTAACTATAAAAAGGTCATGGATACAATAGATTCTCTAGTGTTCAAATATAATAACCTGTTCATAGTTTTTGAAGATAGACTATAGCTAATTAAAATGGTTCTTCTTCCCAAAATTTTGTATATAGTACAAGCTACTTTGCTAATTCCTGAGAAAACCTATCTTAAGAAAATAACAGAAATACTCCTAAGGTTCTTATGATATCCAAAAAGAAATAAAATTGCATATACCCATCATATTAGATAATTGGATCAGCGAGGAATACATTTTCCAGACATTGCATCATATTTAAGAGCTACTCTACTTAAAACAGTGATTGAATGGATTAATCCTAGTTATATATCCAACTGGAAATTGTTACATACAACTATAATAATAAATGAAAACAAATTACTTAAAAATACTATTACAAAGAATAAAGATAATATATTATGATACTCATTAACTTTAAATTTGCAATACAATATAACTAAACTAACTAGGTCAAATCTAATAAATCATTTAGTTGATCATTTTAGTAAATTTATAAATATGAATATGGATTTAAATCTCTGGTTCACAACACTAATTCCCTTCAGTATTACTAAAAATTCCCAGATATAATTATTTATTTATTTCTTTATTTTATTTTATTTTTATTTTACATTTGTTGACCGGGCTAGTCTAGCTGGACATATATCCGTTTTCAGTAGAGGCCTGGGGAGAAAAGCTCCAAAATACAAGCAGTAGGCAACCATTAACAACCAAAAAAAAAAAAAAACAATAGCAAACAACAATACAGAATGGTACAATGGTAAGCATGAGAAAGACTAAAAGAGGAAAAAAGAAAAGCAAAAACAGACTAGCCAACTCAAGACCAGATTAACAAAAAATAAATGAAACAGCTGGTTAAAAATAGAGAATTCAGGTATGCAGGATAGAAAGTAAGATTAATAAAAAGAGCAGATTAGGAAGCCCCCAATGGCATAATATGGAGAAGAAAGAAAGAATAGATCAAATTTATGGAGGATTCAAAATAAGGAAGTAGCTGGTATCAGTAAGTGTGACATTTAGAGGCAACAGTCAGGGGAGAGTGAGTGAAGTTAGGAGTAAGGGGGAAGTATTTTCAGTCAGGGTTAGCACAGGGACATAGCCAGTGAGTTTTTAGGTGCTCTTTGATATGTTTTTTTAAAAAGGGATGTGGAGTCTAGGTTAGTTATTTCTTGAGGGAGTTGGCTCCAGATTTTCCCGACAGAATTTGAAAATAATGAGTCACCAGCTTTATTGTAAGATTTAGTCGAGGCTACTAGTAGTTTATTAGCAGAGCAGAGTGTGGCTAGGTTTTTATAAGGGGTAATCAGTTTTGTAAGGCTAGGGGTAGCATCAGGGTAGTAAAGGGACTTATGAATGATAATTAGTTGTTGATAGAGTAGGTGGCTATTGAGTTCTAACCAATCCAGTTGCCTGAGGTTGAGACAGTGGTGAGTTCTGAAGGGAGTAGAAGTAATGAATCTAGTTATACTGTTATAACAGGTAGAGAGTTTGGTAATGTTATTTTTTGATAAGTTAGTATATATGGCAGAGGCATAGAAAAGAGTGGAGATCAGGGGGGTTTGGGCAATGGTTTTTCTAGCTGCTAGGGTAAGAAAGGGTTTAATTCTGTAGAGAGTACCTATTTTTTGTTAACTGATTTGATGGTGTTGTCAATATGGTCATCAAAATTAAGACGGTTATCAATAGTAATACCTAATAGGCGAGTGGTCATGTCTGGGTTAATACAGGTAGCATTATTAGAGGAAATAGAGAAGAAAGGTGTGGAAGATTTGAGAGTGGGAGAAAAAAGAAGAAGTTTTGTTTTCTTGGGATTTAGAAGGAGGGAATGTTCCATAAACCAATTTTCAACTTTATGGAACACTGTTTGAGTTAGGGATTGGAGGGAGGAAACATTATTGGCAGCACAGATTAAAGTTGAGTCATTGGCATATTGAATGCAGATGGCTTGGGGAATGTTTACGTGTAGGTCATTGATAAATAGAGAAAAAAGCAAGGGACCTAAGATTGAGCCTTGTGGAACACCTATGTTTACTGGAAGTAAGGAAGATAGGTTATTATCCCATAGTACTGCTTGTTGCCTGTTTTGGATATAACTCCTAAACCATTGTAGTGCTAGTGAGCCCAGACAATAGAGATTTAGTTTGTCAAGAAGTATGTTATGGTTAACCATGTCAAAGGCTTTTGACAGGTCTAGGAATAGTGCAGAGGAGAGGAGATTATTGTTCTTGTTATTATTTATAATGTCAGTAAAGGAAAGGAGGGCAGTTGTAGTGCTGTGGGAAGGTCTAAAACCATGTTGACAATTGGCTAGAAGTCTGTTTTGTAGAAGGTAGTTGAGAAATTGTTTGTGTATGCATCTTTCCATAATATTTGATAAAGGGGAGAGTAAGGCAATAGGGCGAAAGTTTGAGAATTCAGTTGAGGAGCCCCCTTTATATAGGGGAATTATATGAGATATTTTCCATATGGTGGGGATTTTTCCTTCAGAGATAGTTCTATTAATAAGTATGGATATGGGGTAGGCTATAGCTTCTGCAGCAATTTGTAGGTATTCAGATGGGAGTTGGTCAGCAGATGGAGTGCAAGGTTTAAGTTTCTTGAGAAGCTTATAGATAAGAGATGTAGCTACAGGTTGAATGTGAAAGGTGTTAGAGGATGTATTAGAAGTATTAGGTAGGGTAGAAGTAGATGTGGGTAATGAATTAGCTAGGGTTTGAATAACTTCTGTAAAATAGTTGTTGAAGGCATCTGGGATCAGAGTGGAGTTGCTAAGGTTAAAGCCAGAAGGGGTAGGAGTAGTTGTATTTCCTGGTTTAAGAAGTTTGTTAATGCCTGACCAAAATTTTTGAGGGGTTTGTTGACTAGTTTGTTGAAGGTGAGGATAAAATTCCTTTTTGTCTGTGAGAGTATCTTTCTTAGTGGCATTTCTTAATTGTTTAAAGAGGAGGTGATCTGATGGACATTTTGTAGCTCTCCATTTAGCCCAAATTTTATTTCTAAGGATCATTTTGTTCTTAGTTTGTTTCGTTAGCCAAGGTGCCATTTTGGATCTTATCCTAGTAGTGCGAATGGGAGCATGAAAGTCAAGGATCTGTAGAAAATTGGTATTAAAGTAGGTCACTGCTTCATTAAGTTCAAGGTGAGTTAGTGGTGACCAGTTACATGCTTTTAGTTCCGTGAGGAACAGTTCAGGATTGAAGAATTTGTTTGAGCGGGATGTCTCTAGTTTATGGGTAGTTGGGACATGCAATTTTTGTCTAACAACATATGTGAGTATATGATCGCTAATATTATCAGGGAGTGTTCCTGGAGTGTAGATGTTAGGATGGTTATTAATAAGGATCCAGTCCAGAGTTGTTTCTTTTTTATTAGGTTTATGAATTCTAGTTGGAGTGGTTATTAATTGTGAGAACCCATAGAGATTTATATGGCTAGTAGGGTGCTGGGATGAACAGGTTAACCAGTCAATGTTGATGTCACCAAGTATTATGGTTTCTTGGGGTAGTTGGTTCGAAAGTGAATTAAGTAATTCCTCAAGAATATGAGTATTCTTTCCAGGGGGAAGGTGCAAACAAATTATATATATTGATTTATTGTTGTTAATTTGAAGTTTGATGGATAAAATTTCGGCTTTGGAGTCTAGGGATGGAAGTTCATTATAGAGAGTAACTTGAAGATTAGATTTATAGATAATGGCTATTCCTCTGCCTTTCTTCTTTATGCGGTCACATCTCAGTATATTAAAGCCCGGAGGGGTGATTTCTTGGTCTTTAGTAGAGGGTGTTAGCCAAGTTTCTGTGAGACATAGAATATCAAATGAGTGTAAGTCAAGGGACATATTCATAATTCATAATTCATAATTCATAGGGACATATTCATCTCTTGGGAACAGCAAAAAATAATTTGTTGATTGCATTGCATAAAAAATCAACAAGTATTAGATATAGAATATATGATGTCCACTTATGAATTAAATTCGAATGAATGGTTAATACTTCAGAATATATTGACATACTCCAAGGATCTATGTAGGATAATAAATAATTATTCTTTCTCAACCCAACCTAAATTCATATTCAGACTCTTTGGAATTATATATAATAATGAGAATATGAAAAAATGGAATTTCATACTTATATAACCTAATAAAACACTGTGAAACATTATTCAAACCATCATATTGGCAGTTTATGACTAAAGGATATTCAATTCAATTAACTCCAGAAAATAAATCAGATATATTACTCTCAGTAAAACTGACATCTTATTCTCATTATTGGAGAACATTTACCAGGAAATTTCTCCATTGATCCTTCTTAACTCCTGATAAAGTTCCAAAATCAATCCTTCTAGCAATAGGGTTTGTTGGAGATGTCAACAGATTGGCAAAGCTGATTAGTCTCACATTTTCTGCAAATGTATAAAAAATCAAACCCTTTTGGGAAAATGTTAATAATTTTATGGAGGTGATTTATACAGATAGTTTTGTTATGACCAAAGCTTTAATATTGCTGAATATGACTGAATGTTTTGTTTTAAATAGAGCTAACCTGTCTTTATTTTGGACAATACTAGCTATTGCTAGGAAATGAATAACAAAGAAATTGAATTCTACCATAGTACCTAGCAGAGAAGATTGTCTGTGTTTATCAAAGAGGACGGCCTTAATGGAAGTTAAAACCAAGGAATTAAGAATATTTCCTATGCCATTATCTAAAAATCCTTGGAAAAACGTTTTAAAATTGACTGACACTTTACAAATGATCTAACCTCCTCTTGAAATAATTATTTCTTAAGATTAATTTATATACTTCTGTATAACTTGTTATCATTCATTTTTCATATGTCAGGCTGAATTTAAATTTGTATATACTTAATTTATTAAGTAATATGATAATACATTGTATTAAGTATGCATGTGTTGTTTATTTCATATCTAAAATAAAAATTATCTGAGTAAAAAAAAATAGTTTCAGGATTTCCTCTAGAGCTAAGCCTCTCATAAACCTCATTCAAAAAGGTTTATTTAAGCTCCACATCAGAGGTATTGTGATAAATTCTTCTGAATTCACCATAAGGTAGAGATTTAATTAGACGAGGGGGGTGCATACTGTCTGCATGGAGAAAGTTATTAACAGACGTAGATTTCCTATAAGGTTTGAATTGTATTATATTGTTCTTATCCACATACAGCTAAACATCCAAAAAAGTTAATCTTAATGAATTAAGCTGACAAGTAAATTTTAGTCTGTGAGTTGTACCGTTAATATGCTTCTTTAAATATGATGTGATAATTTGGGTTAATTGAATAACTTGTTTTGAAGTAGCACTTGATGTATAAATAGGGTAACTGTTTTGGTGTTTAAATATTCCTTAAAAGGCAAAAAGCCGAGGTACTAGAAGAAATAAATTTACTGGTTATCATACTCTATGGTGTCATGGATATTTGGTGCAAATATTGATATTGCACAATTTTTCAGACTGTTAACCTTTCTTCTTTAATAACCAAATCCAATACTTTTTAACTGTATTGCCTTGCGAAAAGCACGTTTATAACTTTCATCTTGGTTACAAAACATACATAATTTTAAAAACAAAGCATTATGGGAAGAATTTAATAAAGCCTACATGGCCTTTTTTACCATGTAGGCATTGTGCCATGCTGCTTACAAGAAAGTAAGCAGATTTTAGATTCAGTAAACAGTGCTGTGCAGCGATATACGTTAACACGGGAAGTTCCATGGCATGAAAATCACCTCATAAGCAGGTGAATCACATGCAAATGAGGAACATACAGCAATCCAGCAAGCAGATCTGCAGACCCAGTGTCAGTGGTAGTAGTGTACATGAAAAAGTTCTGTTTACAGGAATGTAGACAGAAAATAGGGGTCGTAAAACTGTAGAAAGATGGACAGAAATGGCATACCACATGTAGATATGAGTGAAATTATCCTCTGTGTGTCTGAAAAATTAAAGGAAATAAGATAAAATATTTTTTTAAATAATCTGGGGATGTTTGAGTGGCATGCTGCAGTGCACAAACAAGCTTTGTAAAAAAAAGAAAAAGAAAATTGGAAAAAGCAAAATTAAATATTATGTGACAGAAATGTATTACAGGACACTACGTGAAGTATCTGCAGTGGTGCATTGGTGGTGTTTCTAACATGGTAGGGCTTAGAAGTGTGTAGTTTCCAGGCTGTGAGCACGGATCCCTATGCAAATTAGGTGGAATTACTGAATAGAATAAAGGGGTAATCATGGCCGCATATCCCTCCTTGTATGCAGGGCTAATGTTGGTGTTTACAGAGAAGGTAGCTGACATCAGGGGAAGGTGTATCCAATGACCTCTAAACTTATTTCAGCCTAGCTGCACATGTTTGTGTGGTGTGCGGCCATGCCCTGTCAGGAGGTGTGCACACTAACTTCTAAGTTTTGTTTAGCTATGGGGAGTGTGTTTTCTTGTGTTTGTGCAGCATGCCACCATGCTGAGAGTGGAGGTCTGAGGGGGTGTACACTAAGTGCTAAATTTTGTTACCTTCAGGGCACGCATTTGCGCAGCATGTCACAATGCTGAGTGTATCTAAAAGCCAATAACATATTAATTAGTTTTGACACCTGTTTAACTTAAATTAGGGTCATTAAATGATGTTAATGATATACTAGACAGGTACAATGCATCATAGGTAGCCGTTCATAGAGTCAGCACCTACAGTAGAGCACAATAAAGTATGCCTATGACCTAATATCTGATTCTTCCCCCATACTCAGCACCATTGGAGTACAGACTTGAGAATTTTAACTGAAAGAATGCTAGGGGCTGCTGCAGGTCTGATACATCTGTCTGTGCTAGATGCTGAAGTCAGGGTTGTTACTGCTACTGACAATAGGCCAAGACAGAGTAGGAGAAGATTGTTTAGGCCCAGGATAACCTTCAGGAGCTACATGACCTGGAGATTGTAGAGCACTACAGGGTAGACAGGGACATACTACAAGAACTCACTGAGCTCTGATGCCCTCAACTCAGACCCAGAGCCAACAGAGAGGAATCCATCCCAGTGGAAACAAAGGTATGTGTAGCCCTTAGGGTACTAACTACAGGTACCTTCCAAAGACCAGCTGCAGACATGATGGGGACTCACAGGCAACAGTTTCCAGGGAACTCCACCTTTTCCAGGATGCCATGCTACCACATGCCAGTGAGCACATTTCCTTTCCCCTCACCACCAAGGTGAGGGCTAGCAATATGCAACACCTCTACCATATAGCACAATACCCTGAAATACTGAGTGCCATGGATTGTACTTATGTACACATCAAGTCACCAACTAGTGAGGAGGGTAGAATCTATGTCATCCTCAAGGATTGTCACTCCAACTACCAGGTCATGTGGAAAGCTCAGGAGATTATCATGAATGTGTGTGTGGGGCAGCCCTGGCAGTTATCATGCCCATATCTGGCATGCATCACAGCAGTACCTGATGCTTGCTATGGGGGTGACATCCCATGCAGCCATTTACTGGGGGATGCTGATTACATACTTGAACCATGGATGATAACACCCATCAGAAATGCACAAACACCCATGGAAGAACATCATAATGAGGCACACACACAAACTAGAAACAGCATAGAGTGTGTGTTTGGTCTTCTGAACTCATGGTTCCAGTGCCTCAATATATTTGGTGGAGCCCTGCAGTTCACCCCAGCCACATGTGCACTGATATTCACAGAATGTGCAATGCTACACAATATAAACCTGTGAAACAGCTGCAGAAGAATCAGCAAAGGGAAGGGATACACAGCCCCCCACCAGTGCCTAAGTCACCAAAGCCTCACTCAAAAGAGGACTTGGAGAAGGAACACCTGATGATGTCACTATAGACAGATGTAGGCATGACCAGTATGCCCTGTCTTTGGCTATTAGACAACTCACAGCACATTCACTGACAACCTAGAGTCCTCTTTATTGGATAGCCACGTATTTTGCTTCAGGAGAGACTCTGTTTGTACGAGATACATGTACTGTCATAAGCTTTTCTTAAGCTGTGAGGTGTTTATTATTGTCATAGCAATGAGCAGGAAAGGATTTCATTGGCTATGGGCCCACTCCATGTTTTTAAGCACAAACATATCTTTCATGGAAACAGAAGAGAATCTTTATTTAGTTTCATCTTATAAATGAGAATAAAAAGCTTAAAAAAACTTAATACGTGTAGTATATTTAACAAATATAACATTAAGTGAAGTATGCATTCAGAATACTGTAAACATCCGTACTCATATACATGGTACTGTTATGTTGTAAATCACTTTGTAAATATAACTACATTCAATTCCCAGAAAGACATTCATTACAAAATTTATATGACTGCTAAAGCATGATAAAACTAATGGTTAAATTATGTTGTGATATAATGTATATAGTCTATTTTGGTTTTAATGCACAGTATCTGAAAATGTATGCTTATCTGTTACAGGAAGTAACAATTATCAAAATGTAGGTTACTTGCTGCAAGTCTTTGTGTTTATAAATTGAAATAACTTGTGTGTGTCAAACAAATGATTATAATTTCCAATATGGAAACATATGTTGATGCAAATAAGTTGAATTAGTTTAATGATCAGTATAACAGAATTCATATGTTTATAACTACAGATGGACAGCATATAGTTGTTAATGTATATAACAATTCTTTCTGCTAACGAGCATTTTAAAACACAATAATTGTAGTGAATAGACTCCTTTAATGTTTAATATTGTATATATGGAGCTCTAGTGAATGGAAAATGGAAGCTAGAATCATGGTTCTTCAGATGTATCTATCTGTTGGACTAGGAATGTATTTCATTCCATGGTGGGTAGGGATTAATGTTCAAACTAGTTTAATTTCATTATTTACTTTAGTTTTTAGGATGTTAATTAATTTTTTCAAGCCTGACTTAAACATGATGATTACTTTAGTGATAACATGCTTTACTGGGATTGATGAATGTTTACAAATTAATAATTTTACTATTAGAGGAGGGGAGGGTCCAGGTAAAGATAATGGTACTTCAATTGCTTCTTCAGAATAATTTGATATGGAACTTTCTTTATTATCTTTAAACATTAATGGCCTAAATAGTCCAAGTAAGAGATCTAACTTATTAAGATACCTAAAGTTAAACAGAGCCCAAATATTTATTCTACAGGAAACCCACTTCAAAAAAATAATAATTTCATATGGGACCCAAGTGATTATATGACCTTAGCATGCACTAAATTTAAATCTGAGAAGAGGGGAGTAAAAAATTTATGGAAAAAGAATTCCTTAATCCCTGAAGTAATATGTAAATATGTAGATAATGATGATCTTATAGCTATAGTCATCTTGAAGTATAATAATAGATTGTGGACATTAGTAAACCTATACTGGTTTCCTGGTATTGGGATGGGGACAGTTAAGAAACATCTAGATCAAATTATACATATAGATAAAGGTAATCTAGTGGTAGGAGAAGATTTTAATTGTATTACCGATACTTCTGAAACTGCTAATAAAAATATCTCCATGTTTAACAGCTACTGCAAAACTATTAAAAAGATTGTCCGAATCTTTAAACTTGATAGATACCTTTAATGTTATAGATAACAACTCATTATTATTCTCTCACCAAGACTATAGATTTGGTACTCAAACCAGATTAGATAAAATATACATTTCTCAAGATCTTCAAACAAAAAATACTTCTCTCTCAATAATCTCATGTCCCCTATCAGATCTCAATCCATTAGTTCTAAAAATGCAAATAGATTTTAAACCACTATCATTTATATCTAGAATTGCTGCGTACATTACAAAAATAAAAAAAATGAAGCAGTGGTTAGTGAATGAACTTAATGTCTTTATAGATATAAACTACAACTCAAAATTAACATAGTAATGGTTTTGGATTCACTTAAAGCTTACATTTATGGGAAAGCGATTGGCTGGTATAAAAATAGAATCAAGGAATGGGAATCAGAACTACAAGAACTACAAAGAAAACTTGCATTATATAAATCCCAAAAGTCCCTTAATTTGATTGAAAACAAGAAGAAAATAGAAGACTTAAATAAAAGCTATAACAAAATATTAAATCATAAAACTAATTTAGACTTGGAAAGGTTAAAGAAAAATTCTTATGCTACTTTCCTAAAACATTTACATAATTTATCTGTCAAAGTTAAAATGCAATCTAAAGCTAACTCTATTATTATTTTTCATGAAGAAAAATGTAAGAAAGTGTCAGAAATAGGAGATATACTAGATGCGTTTAAGTGTCATTATAGAAATCATTATAAAAGTAAGAATATTACTGCAGACCATTTCAACTTAGAAAACATGATTTCTAATATTAAACCAATCCCTCAAAGTTTACAAAAGAATTTAAAAAACCCATTACACACACAGAAGTTGCTGATAAAAATCAAAGTAAATCTGTAAATCTCCTTTAATGGATGGCTTAATCTCAGAAATTTACAAATTATTTCCCAAAAACATAACTTCATTACTACATAAAACACTAATTGAAATTCAAGCCCATGCAATAATTTCCCCTTCATGGAGATACTCTTTGATCATACACATTTTAAAAGAAAATAAAGAAGCTAGTTATTGTAATTCATATAGGCCAATTTCATTGTTAAATAATGACTATAAAATATTTATGTCTATCTTGTTAAATAAAATGAAAAACCAACCGAATGACATAATCAACAATGACCAAACTGGGTTTATTCAAAATAGACACGCACATGACAACATTATAAGAATATTGACATTAATTGATTATTTAAATAAAGAAAATATAGAAGCTTTGATAATCGGTCTGGCTATTGAAAAAGTATTTGATTCCCTTAACTGGGATTATTTAATTAAAAGTCTTAAAGCATATGCCTTTCTAACCTCCTTTATAACATTTATTAAAAAGGTGTATAAAAACAACTTAGCTTATATAAAAATAGGGCCCTTCACCTTAGAGGCTATACAAATTATAAAAGGTACTAAACAGGGTTGCCCTATGTCACCCATCTTATTTGCATTGGCTATGGAGTTATTGGCTATATTAATATGAAATAATCTGAAGATAAAAGGAATAAATATATCTGGACAATATAATTCTAAGATCATGCTCTTTACTGACAATATTCTTCTTACACTATTGAATTCTAAAGACGTCTTAGATGAACTAGATATTTTGATCCAGATATTTCATAAGATCTCAGGTCTTAGTTTTAATAACCAAAAATCTAAATATTTATTATTAAATAAGAAGAGTGATATACAAATATACAAGAATCATATCATAGGTGAACAAGTAGCAACTTTAATATACCTGGGGATAATTCTGTGTAAGAATATACAAGATATAATGAATATTAACTATAAAAAGGTCATGGATACAATAGATTCTCTAGTGTTCAAATATAATAACCTGTTCATTGTTTTTGAAGATAGACTATAGCTAATTAAAATGGTTCTTCTTCCCAAAATTTTGTATATAGTACAAGCTACTTTGCTAATTCCTAAGAAAACCTATCTTAAGAAAATAACAGAAATACTCATAAGGTTCTTATGATATCCAAAAAGAAATAAAATTGCATATGCCCATCATATTAGACAATTGGATCAGGGAGGAATACATTTTCCAGACATTGCATCATCTTTAAGAGCTACTCTACTTAAAACAGTGATTGAATGGATTAATCCTAGTTGTATCTCCAACTGGAAAATGTTACATACAACTATAATAATAAATGAAAACAAATTACTTAAAAATACTATTACAAAGGATAAAGATAATATATTATGATACTCATTAACTTTAAATTTGCAATACAATATAACTAAACTAACTAGGTAAAATCTAATAAATCATTTAGTTGATCATTTTAGTAAATTTATAAATATGAATATGGATTTAAATCTCTGGTTCACAACACTAATTCCCTTCAGTACTACTAAAAATTTCCAGATATAATTCATAGGGACATATTCATCTCTTGGGAACAGCAAAAAATAATTTGTTGGTTGCATTGTATAAAAAAATCAACAAGTATTAGATATATAATATATGATGTCCACTTATGAATTAAATTCTAATGAATGGTTAATACTTCAGAATATATTGACATACTCCAAGGATCTATGTAGGATAATAAATAATTATTCTTTCTCAACCCCACCTAAATTCATATTCAGACTGTTTGGAATTATATATAATAATGAGAATATGAAAAAATGGAACTTCATACTTATATAATCTAATAAAAAACTGTGAAACATTATTCAAACCATCATATTGGCAGTATATGACTAAAGGATATTTATTTATTTATTTTATTTATTTTTATTTATTTTACATTTGTTAAGCGGGAGAGTCCGACTGGATACATGTCCATTTTCAGCGGAGGCCCGGGGAGAAAAGCTCCAAGTACATAACAGACATATGAACATTGTTAATGCAAAAAAAGGAAGATAGTTGAGTTCTAAATGCAATATAAAGATACATCACATCTTGGGAAAAAAACAAAACAACAGCAGCATATAAAAAAAAAACATAGGTCAGTTACAAAGGCGCCTTGTTAAAAAGCGGTTAAGGATAGTGAGGTAAGAGAAGGGTAAATGATAGTGGTTAATCAGGTTTGGAACAGGGACATTGCCAGAGAGTATTGCGATGGGGTTTAAGCTTTTTTTTGAATTGTAGGAGTGAGGGTTCTGAGGTGAGCATGGTCGGTAGTGAGTTCCACATTTTACCTACAAAGTTTGAGAATAGAGAATCCCCAGCAGAATTATTGGCTTTGGTAGTTTGAGCTAAGATCTTATTGGAGGAGCGTAAAGATTGCAGGTTAATATAGGGGTCAATGATGTTTTTCAGAGCTGGTGTTTTCTCTGGGTGATACAGTATCTGGTGAGCCATTTTGAGTTGGTTGAAATGGAGTTGGCTGGAAAACTCTAACCACCCTAGTTGCTTCAAGTTAGTGGAGAGGTGCGTTCTAAAGGTGGAATTTGTGGCAAATCTAGCTATGTGATTGTAACAAGAAGCAAGTTTGTTAAGGGTTGTCTTGTTTAGGTTTGTAAAGAGGGGGGAGGCATAGAAAAGAGTTGATAGTAGGTGTGTGCTGGCAATTGTAATTTTAGCGTGAGGAGTGAGAAAGTGTTTTACTTTATAGAGAGCCAAGCTTTTATTGACGGTTTTGATGGTAAGATTGAAATGGGTGTCAAATTTAAGGGAGTTATCAATGGTAACACCTAATAGCTTTGTGTGAGCTTCTGGTGATATAGTGATTCCATTGGAGGATGTAATAGAGAAGGTGGGGAAGAGTCTTGTTAGTGGGTGAGAAAGTAAATAGTTTTGTTTTGTTGGGGTTGAGAACTAGTTGTCGACTTGAGAACCATTTTCTATTAGGTTGCAGGTGTCTTGGGTTGAAGCAGTGAGGTCTGCCAGGTTGAAGGCAGTGCTGATGATAGTCGAATCATCTGCATATTGAATGCATGTGGCATGGGGGTGATTGTGGGCAGGTCATTAACAAAGATGGTGAAGAGAAGAGGGCCAAGAATAGATCCTTGGGGAACTCCAAGTGTAACAGGTAGGCATGTAGATAATTTGTCCTGCCATAGAACAGCCTGTTGCCTATTGGACAGGTAGGATTGGAACCATTTCAGCGTGGAATTGCTGAGTGATAGTTTTTAATGTATGGAGGAGTTGAATGTGGTTCACCATATCAAAGGCCTTGGAGAGGTCTAAGAAAAGAGCAGATGATAGTTTATTATTGTTTCTGAAGTTATTGATGGTATTATAAAAGGATAGTAGGGCTGATGTGGTACTGTGATTTGGCCTGAAGCCATGTTGGGAGTTAGCTAGAATTTTATTTTTGGTGAGGTGTTCCATCAGGTGTTTGTGGACACACTTTTCCATAATTTTGGCCAGGGGTGAGAGTATAGCTATAGGTCTGTAGTTGGTTAGCTCTAGTGAGCTACCACCTTTATGGAGAGGAATAATGTGGGACATTTTCCATATGGAGGGGATGAAGGCTTCTGACAAGGTACGGTTTATGATTATGGAGACGGGATAGGAAATGGCCTCAGCTGCTTTTTGCAGAAACTCAGCTGGGAGAAGGTCAGCTGCTAGCTTAGTGGGTTTTAGTTTTTTAAGAAGAAATGTTATAAAGGATATGGGTACTGGATCGAAGGTAAACAGATGATCTGATGTAGTTGTAGTATTCTGCTGGCATGGGTAGTGGAGTGGGCTGGTTGTTTGTTTGAATTGTGTGGCCAGGGATTGTATAGTTTCTGTGAAGAAACTATTGAATGTGTTAGCAATGTTTACAGGGCACTGTTGTTTGCAAGTTGTTGGAGTGGGGGTGGTTGCCTGGCCTGGGTGCAGGAGCTTGTTTAAGCCTGCCCAGAATTTTTGTGGATTATTATATTTAATTCAATTAACTCCAGAAAATAAATCAGATATATTACTCTCAGTAAAACTGACATCTTATTCTCATTATTGGAGAACATTTACCAGGAAATTTCTCCATAGATCCTTCTTAACTCCTGATAAAGTTTCAAAAATCAATCCTTCTAGCAATGGGGTTTGTTGGAGATGTCAACAGATTGGCAAAGCTGATTAGTCTCACATTTTCTATGAATGTATAAAAAATCAAACCCTTTTGGGAAAATGTTAATAATTTTATGGAGGTGATTTATACAGATAGTTTTGTTATGACCAAATCTTTAATATTGCTGAATATGACTGAAGGTTTTGTTTTAAATAGAACTAACCTGTCTTTATTTTGGACAATACTAGCTATTGCTAGGAAATGAATAACAAAGAAACTGAATTCTACCATAGTACCTAGCAGAGAAGATTGTCTGTGTTTATCAAAGAGGATGGCCTTAATGGTGTTAAAACCAAGGAATTAAGAATATTTCCTATGCCATTATCTAAAAATCATTGGAAAAAAGTTTTAACATTGACTGACACTTTACAAATGATCTAACCTCCTCTTGAAATAATTATTTCTTAAGATTAATTTATATACTTCTGTATAACTTGTTATCATTCATTTTTCATATGTCAGGCTGAATGTAAATTTGTATATAGTTAATTTATTAAGTAATATGATAATACATTGTATTAAGTATTCATGTGTTGTTTAATTCATATCTAAAATAAAAATTATCTGAGTAAAAAAAAATAGTTTCAGGATTTCCTCTAGAGCTAAGTCTCTCATAAACCTCATTCAAAAAGGTTTATTTAAGCTCCACGTCAGAGGTATTGTGATAAATTCTTCTGAATTCACCATAAGGTAGGGATTTAATTAGACGAGGGGGGATGCATACTGTCTGCATTGAGAAAGTTATTAACAGACGTAGATTTCCTATAAGGTTTGAATTGTATTATATTGTTCTTATCGACATACAGCGAAACATCCAAAAAAGTTAATCTTAATGAATTAAGCTGACAAGTAAATTTTAGTCTGTGAGTTGTACCGTTATATGCTTCTTTAAATATGATGTGATAATTTGTGTTAATTGAATAACTTGTTTTGAAGTAGCACTTGATGTATAAATAGGGTAACTGTTTTGGTGTTTAAATATTCCTTAAAAGGCAAAAAGCCGAGGTACTAGAAGAAATAAATTTACTGGTTATCATACTCTATGGTGTCATGGATATTTGGTGCAAATATTGATATCGCACAATTTTTCAGACTGTTAACCTTTCTTCTTTAATAACCAAATCCAATACTTTTTAACTGTATTGCCTTGCAAAAAGCACGTTTATAACTTTCATCTTGGTTACAAAACATACATAATTTTAAAAACAAAGCATTATGGGAAGAATTTAATAAAGCCTACATGGCCTTTTTTACCATGTAGGCATTGTGCCATGCTGCTTACAAGAAAGTAAGCAGATTTTAGATTCAGTAACCAGTGCTGGGCAGCGATATACGTTAACACGGGAAGTTCCATGGCATGAAAATCACCTCATAAGCAGGTAAATCACATGCAAATGAGGCACGTACAGCAATCCAGCAAGCAGATCTGCAGACCTCAGTGTCAGTGGTAGTAGTGTACATGAAAAAGTTCTGTTTACAGGAATGTAGACAGAAAATAGGGGTCGTAAAAGTGTAGAAAGATGGACAGAAATGGCATACCACATGTAGATATGAGTGAAATTATCCTCTGTGTGTCTGAAAAATTAAAGGAAATAAGATAAAATATTTTTTAAATAATCTGGGGATGTTTGAGTGGCATGCTGCAGTGCACAAACAAGCTTTGTAAAAAAAAGAAAAAGAAAATTGGAAAAAGCAAAATTAAATATTATGTGACAGAAATGTATTACAGGACACTACGTGAAGTATCTGCAGTGGTGCATTGGTGGTGTTTCTAACATGGTAGGGCTTAGAAGTGTGTAGTTTCCAGGCTGTGAGCATGGATCCCTATGCAAATTAGGTGGAATTACTGAATAGCATAAAGGGGTAATCATGGCCGCATATCCCTCCTTGTATGCAGAGCTAATGTTGGTGTTTACAGAGAAGGTAGCTGACATCAGGGGAAGGTGTATCCAATGATCTCTAAACTTATTTCAGCCTAGCTGCACGTGTTTGTGTGGTGTGCGGCCATGCCCTGTCAGGAGGTGTGCACACTAACTTCTAAGTTTTGTTTAGCTATGGGGAGTGTGTTTTCATGTGTTTGTGCAGCATGCCACCATGCTGAGAGTGGAAGTCTGAGGGGGTGTACACTAAGTGCTAAATTTTGTTACCTTCAGGGCAGGCATTTGCACAGCATGTCACAATGCTGAGTGTATCTAAAAGCCAATAACATATTAATTAGTTTTGACCCCTGTTTAACTTAAATTAGGGTCATTAAAGGATGTTACTGATATACTAGACAGGTACAATGCATCATAGGTAGCTGTTCACATAGTCAGCACCTACAGCAGAGCACAATAAAGTATGCATATGCCCTAAAATCTGATTCTTCCCCCATACTCAGCACCATTGGAGTACAGACTTGAGAATTTTAACTGAAAGAATGCTAGGGGCTGCTGCAGGTCTGATACTTCTGTCTGTGCTAGATGCTGAAGTCAGGGTTGTTACTGCTACTGACAATAGGCCAAGACAGAGTAGGAGAAGATTGTTCAGGCCCAGGATAACCTTCAGGAGCTACATGACCTGGAGATTGTAGAGCACTACAGGGTAGACAGGGACATACTACAAGAACTCACTGAGCTCTGATGCCCTCAACTTAGACCCAGAGCCAACAGAGAGGAATCCATCCCAGTGGAAACAAAGGTATGTGTAGCCCTTAGGGTACTAACTACAGGTACCTTCCAAAGACCAGCTGTGGACATGATGGGGTCTCACAGGTAACAGTATCCAGGGAACTCCACCATTTCCAGGATGCCATGCTACCACATGCCAGTGAGCACATTTCCTTTCCCCCTCACCACCAAGGTGAGGGCCAGCAATATGCAATACCTCTATCATATAGCACAATACCCTGAGATACTGAGTGCCATAGATTGTACTTATGTACACATCAAGTCACCAACTAGTGAGGAGGGTAGAATCTATGTCATTCTCAAGGATTGTCACTCCAACTACCAGGTCATGTGGAAAGTTCAGGAGATTATCATGAATGTGTGTGTGGGGCAGCCGTGGCAGTTATCATGACTCCCATATCTGGCATGCATCACAGCTGTACCTGATGCTTGCTAGGGGGGGGTGACATCCAATACAGCCATTTACTGGGTGATGCTGATTACATACTTGAAGTATGGATGATAACACCCATCAGAAATGCACAAACACCCATGGAAGAACATCATAATGAGGTACACACACAAACTAGAAACAGCATAGAGTGTGTGTTTGGTCTTCTGAACTCATGGTTCTAGTGCCTCAATATATTTGGTGGAGCCCTGCAGTTCACCCCAGCCACATGTGCACCGATATTCACAGAATGTGCAATGCTACACAATATAATCCTGTGAAACAGCTGCAGAAGGATCAGCAAAGGGAAGGGATACACAGCCCCTCACCAGTGCCTAAGTCACCAAAGCCACACTCAAAAGAGGACTTGGAGAAGGAACACCTGATGATGTTACTCTAGGCAGATGTAGGCATGACCAGTATGCCCTGTCTTTGGCTATTAGACAACTCACAGCACATTCACTGACAACCAAGAGTCCTAGGGACTGACACTTTACTCCTGCTCATATACATATAGTAAAATTGTTGATGCCAGGCAACCCACACAACCTGTATCTTACCATGTATTGGTTGTGAACTGCTTGCATCACACAGAGGCAGCCCTGAACTACAGTTCTGTCAACTACTGCATATGCAAGGTAATAATCTAACCTACAAACAACTTTGTCAGGATTAATATAATACAGTATTGTATGTATGGACATGCTGCATTTATGCAAGGAAATATAGTGGGCTATTTGGATAGCTGCAACATCCACATGTGACGACAGCTACCCAGTCCAATAGTATGTTCTCTAATAAGGAAAACCACAAAAAAGAGTCACAGTCCAGTTCAACAAAACTAAAAATCCAAGTCTTGGACCACACAGGGCACAAATCTGCTGGCTGGTAAAGAGGTAGGTTTATTTACCGCCACTGAAATTGCACACAAGTTTTCATCCAAATAACTCTCAGACTTCCTCAGAACTTTCTTTTTTTGTCCTCTAGGCCTCACGGTTGGAATATTCATTACATCAGTCAACGGAGATGTTAGTGGAGTCATATAATATTTGGACTAGTGTCTATCCCCGCAGATCATGTGCTGCTGTTCCCCTACCCAAAACACAGCAGTGTTCCCCTATAACCGCTTTCACAATAAGTCAGCAATGGTATATCAGCAGACCAGGAAATCTCAGGGCTGTACTCTAACACGCATTGTATATCTCACATAAGCCAGAAATAACAACATACATATTTATACTGTTGAATAAGTGGCAAATTACTCCCTTCTGTCTGGAAGCCTGTGTGGCTCAGTTGATTATGTAAGTTAGCATGGGCGATTGTGTTGATGGCTCTGATCTGGAAATATTCACATCTTTTGCACGTGAGGTATTATTATGTCAGTGTTTTCACATACTGTCATTCTGTGTGTGGTATACCATTATGCACCTTGGTCACATATTAAGTACATCAGATAGCTAGGGTATGCCATGGACATTTTGAGTGAAGTGCAGTACTGCAGAAACAGGGACAGATGTCAATAGCTGTAACATATCTCTCAACCTCTTAGTGCAAGACATCTGGACAAAGCCTGACAAAATGGAGGGACGAAGACCCACAAATAGGGGCATATTTTAAATACTACACTCATAAATTATAAATTTGCTAGAATAACAGGGTTTGTTTCAACAGACATGTTTCTGAAGGATTTGAAGTCAGAAACTCAAATGTATGTCATAATTTAGTGACTTCAATTCTTAAGTTACTTGCCAGAAAACCACAAATTTTATCAAGAACAGACCAAAACTATGAGCCAAAACTCTGGACATTCTGTGAAACTCTGGATAGTTGAAAGGTATGGTCTGTAACACACAAAATCCGGACTGGAGTACAGGTAGGTGTGGCCTGGAGTCACTTTAAAAGTACTGACAGTCACACTGGGCATGTCCTAACACTTAGTTAAAATGAGCACAATTCTGTTGCCCTGTCATTAGAATGACCTGCTTTGTATAGATATGTCTATATATACAGACATATACGTATACATATCCATCTGTCACTATCTCTCTGTGGCATACATAGTATATCTATCACTATGTAGTGTCAAATAGATATATATTGATATATACTGATATATATAGCTATATATATATATATATATCACAATGATACATAGACTCTCCCCATTTATTTACATGATACATATACATATCATACACACACAGCTACATTTATATATACATCCCTGTTAATTACATAAATATATGTATGGATGTCTGCATTGTCCTACATACTCTAATAATGTTGAGTGGATCTTCACTATCACACATCCATACTGTTGCTCAATGGATCCAACCTAAGGGTGCAACAGTACATAATCCACTTACCTACAGACTCCTGTGCCTGCTGTATGTCACCAAGTAGAGAGACGCAGGTGAGCAGGTAGTGTAATGTATAATGTTGTAAATGCGCACATGGACAAGGCATATTGTTCCTGCCCACAGGTTTGCCTATCTAACTGCAAGCAGCCACATATGGCTATACTGGTAACTGTACACACATAGCTAGGATAACAACAGTTAGACCAATGCTAGGATACTAGATGCAGATAACAGTATGAAGCAATATCACTCTGCAGACCACAGATGCTGTTCAACTCAAGCCTAGTTCATGTCATGCACATATACTGTGTCTGCAATCACATATACAACAGACAACCTGTGGTGTGTGCAATACATACTGTAATCTATAGTGATTAACACTAAATAGCTAGGGGTCCTAATCTCACACATGCTACGTAGTGTGCATCTATGTGCGTGTGTGTGTGTGTGTGTGTGTGTGTGTGTGTGTGTGTGTGTGTGTGTGTGTGTGTGTGTGTATCCTGGTGCAGAGCAACTGACCTGCCCTCATGGGCTCGCCACCTGCAATGGTTATGCTCTTTTTGGCTCTGTAACATCCTGCTGGCTTCCAAACTTCCCTCTTCTACAAGGTCTGATGATGTCATCCACCTTAAGACTACCAGCTGTCAATATAGAATCAGACTTAAACTGTGGCATGTGTGATAAATACTGTGATCTATAGTGTATAAGACCTAGATAGGTAGGAGTTATAGTCTCACTCTAGGCTACTTGTTGCATATATATATGTCCAGATGGTATAAATATGATCACCTTGTTAACTTAGAAATAGGTAGGGTTTTTCAGTATTTTATTTGTAGCGTGTGATGTGCCCACCCACCAAAGGACTGACCACAACAAGGCCTGCTGATGTCATCAAACATAATATGTCCTGAACTGATAGTACTAGCAGACATGAGGTGTGTTGTGGGAATCACGTACTGTTATCTGTACTGTGTACCATTACATAGGTATGTGTTCTCATCTACATACAGCCAATGTGCACTAGTTGTGTGCCTTGGTGTGTCCTGTACACAGTGACTGGAAGTGGTGCTAGTCTTAATGTAGCCATGTTTGTGTGTGAGCCTGTTAGAGCATTTTATATCATGTTATCAAACCATAGGATGTTTGAACTTCACTAGCATAATGGCCATACAGCCTTCACAATCATAGACATTTTTATACCCATAGTTACAGAATCCCACACAGAATCAACAGTTATCCAGGATGGCCTAAGACACAGTCAGTTGTACTCTGAGCCAAAGACAAAGACTAGCTGACAACAACTGCAGAATACTGTCATGTGGGAAATCATCCACCCCTTCAAATTATTGTAGTGCCCACACATTGCATACAGTTGAGCCATTACACATTGGGGTTATGGACACAGACAGTAATGCATCTTTTGACTCTCACTGGTAGGTACAATGTGGAGATGCATTCACTATTGTACAACATATACTGACAGGTTTGGGATGTACTATCCCATACTGTCATTGCTATACTGAATGTGGCCATCGTCACACCAATCCTTGTGTGCAATGGCTCCC
This sequence comes from Protopterus annectens, assembly GCF_019279795.1. NCBI lineage: Eukaryota > Metazoa > Chordata > Ceratodontiformes > Protopteridae > Protopterus > Protopterus annectens. The sequence continues at coordinate 1,010,388,964 of NC_056735.1, read as the reverse complement.
TTGCTATGTTGCTACACATGCATACCCTACCCCTGTAGCAGCCACAAAGGAACCATGGTGCAAAAATACACAGCCTAGATAACCTGTCCTATGGAGTCCATGTCTTGCCCATACATGTGTAGTCAGTCTTCTAAATACTTTAGAGAGGATGTGTATGGCTCCATACAGGGAGGTGTGAAATCGCACTGTGTACCTCCCATGTATCCATGAAAGGACTAATACGTGTCTCACCTCTTCTACCCCCACACAACATCACTGTGGTATACATAGTACATGCTTGAGAGACAGATATGTAAGACAGACAGTGCATCCTACATGATACAGCCCCCCCCCATGCATGTGAATCACACATCTGCTGTGATACAGCAAGTGCAAGATACAAAATGGGATGCAGAACACGTCAATCATAACTGATATCGGGCAACTGTCTGTATTCGACACAGGATATTTGTAGATGGCCCATCTCCATCAGGACAGCTTGTAGATGTGTTTGTTCCCAAACCCTGGTGGCACTAATTAAGTGTAGCAGACCTGTTTAAAGATTAGGGATGCATGAGTACGCTGAATGCTGCCTTTGTCCTTGTTAGCCTGTTATATACATATGAACCTATGGAGACATTCACTTATAGTGCTCTACCTTGATGAAGACATATTTCCACTGTGCAGACATGCCATCCTGTGCTGCTTTATCGTGGCTGTGTATCCATAGGTTATCCCAGCAGACTCCTGAAACAGAAACATAAACAGGCCCATGACACCCCTGTCATTGTGCAACTATACAGCCATTACAACATCATATAACATAAGGTCCATAAAAGTATGTGGTGTATTCATGACAAATGCCAGCATACAGTATCTGTCATTAACTGTTACATGTGCCATGGCAAAACAACACTGCATTGCACGAGTGCATGTTAACTAATATAGTCACCTTGTGCATCAGACACATAGCTTCATTTCCCTGCATCGATGGCGAGGGCAACAGGGATGTGGCACAGGTATCGTCACTTGCACAGGGTGTTGTGTGTGGGTGCATGAGGTCTAGGCTGACCCAAAAGGTTGATAGCATGTGTGTGAGTCAGGAAGGGAAGCAGCAAGATGGACCATGGAAATATGCCATGTGTGCCTGTACGTGACCTGCATTTGACAGTGGTGTGTAAGTGTGTGCATGTACACTGTCAAGCTCAGTGCTAGCCCTACATGTGTGTATGGTGGACAGCTTTGGACTGTAGATGTTAGAATTGACAGTTCACCATCTCCAGCCCTAAACATGGGAACTGGCTCTGCCAGGAGTTGCACTGGCACCTCCATGCCCAAGGTCAGAAGTGGTGCTAATAGCTGATGGTAACTGCAGTCTGCTGGGACCTTGTCCCCAAATGGGAACACCCAGGGCCATGAGCCCAAGGCCTGCTATGTCATGGTGTGTACAAACACTCCCTTCTGTAGCACTGAATGTACTGTCATGATGGGAGCGTGAATTTGCATGGCCACGTGGACTCTTAACAGATGGGGTTGCTGACCTACATCCATGAGTCCACGGCTGAAATCCAACCATACTTTTGAGCACAGACAATGTACGGTCCAAGACAGACCTTATCTCAGCCCACCTTCTGTCCACTGCATCAGTAAACCAAACCAGGGTGTCCCCAGTGTGTATGATGCAGTCCCAGATGACAGACTGTGGTGCATCCATAACCCCAATCATACATCTGGTGTTCCATTCAGAATATGTCTGTGCCTCCATGGTGACCCTAAACATGACCTTACATCTGACACCTGCAACAGGTGGTAGATAGACAGCAGGCCTCTTACAAGCACCCCTGTCTATCCGCCTGTGTGGGACCTCACCAGCTCTCTGGCTATGGCAAGTGTCTACATTCACTTGAGTCATATTTGCCTCACTTTCCTCTTCAATGTCCCCATCCTCTGACTATCCAGTCTCTATGGACTTCGGGAACTGGGTATATCTGGGCACACTGTATGCTGTGAGAATGAGGGAAGAAGAGGGATGTCAATGTATGTGACAGATTCAGCCCCCAACACCCCACATGTGCCACACTGTGGCCATCATCATCATCAGAGTCTGAAGAGACACTGACATCAGGCTATTTAGGGGACAGACACCAACCCTCCCAGTCACCTGTGATAAGAAAGGGAAAAGCAGTACATTAATACCTGCACTATTATGCTCTGCAGTACTGTGTTGTGATATATGTAAGGATCTATATACTGTTGTCCCTATGACAGACCTGTTGAAAACCCAACCTCATATAGTAGGACATGAGAACCATATTCTTCCCACTAAAAGCTGTAGTTACTTGAAAATAACATCTCATTACATTACAATCTCATCATCAACAGTGACGTACACTGTTGGCACTCTGTAGTGTCCTGACAATACCACCATATCTATCAGTGTGGTCACACGTACAAGAAATAGGTATGAGTCTAACATGTGTACAGTCAGAATATTTGGGTGCAGTTGGCAATCACGCCAACAGTACAGCAATGCAGACAACAAGCCTGGGATGACAGTCTAGTGAAACATACATCTGTTACAAAACAATGTCATACTTACCAGGAGCAGGACCATGGGCTTGGCCAGTACCTGATGGACCTGTGAAAAGTTGAGTGAGAGGTAATGTCAGTACCACTGCATGTTCCACCACCACAAGTTAATATGTCCATATATCTCACATTCACAGTAGTTACTGTGTTAATTGTTTTATTGGTCAAAATCTGAGCATGACAGTCAAACTTCAGTGAAAGCCTCCCCCCACTCAAAAACAGAAAGACCTGATACCCACATAAGACTATGTACACTCTGACAAACTTATATCTACAATATTGCAATGCTGATTAAACTAAGCTTACCTGCACGCTCCCCTGCCATGGACACTGTGGCACTCACATCCACCATGTAGGGTGTGATGGATGCCTGGGAGCTGTTGTGTGTGCCCAGATTTACCAGGAATTCCACAGTGGCTGAGAGTGGTTGTTCTGCTGCAGGCCCCCCACCAGTGGCACCATGATCCCTTGCTACATCTGCTGCTTTTCTGCATGCAGCATTGATCATGTTCATTGTGTGGTGTTAAACCTGCTCGTATGTCCTGCTCTGATGACCAGTGGCATTAACATCATGGACAAAGTCAACCCCCAATGCCTCCCACTGTTCCCTGTTGTGCCTCCTCTAAACAGTAGGAGTTCAGGAGTTCATGGTATTGATGGAGCCCTTCCAGTATTAACTCATTCTCTGCATACATGAAAGCTGCACAGCATCTTGCATACATGTTCCCTGAAAGACAACAACATGAAGACACATCAGGATCACATAAGTGGTAGTAAACTATGCAGAGATACAGCAAGGATAGAATGGCTGGCAATATCGACTGCTTGATCACACATGTCTTATTCCACAGTGTGCAAATATACTAAGCATGTGGCTACAACTAGGATACTTGTGATAGTCAGGTATGCCCATGTGTACCATGACAGATACTGCTGTATGTTCTTACAACTGACACTGGAGTCTATTGCAGTGTGTCTCCAAGGGGCAAACTCTTTGATAATATGATAAACCACCTGTGCCAAACAAATAGCAATGTGCTATTACAACCACTGTAAAGGGAGAGTTCCACAAGCCCAGTATGCCACATTCACAATATACATTCCACCCTTGATGTCTTACACATCCGCTGTGTGTGTAACAAATCTGTAGATAACTGACATGTCATTATCACAGTTCTAAGAAAGGCTTAATGCTGTGATCCATATTCCCAGTAAGAATAGTCAGACATCTGTATCCTGATGTAAACAAGATGGTTACATACCTGATGGAGTGCTGTGATAGGCAATACTTTGCATACATGTGGTCTGTGTGAGGAAAGTCTCATACAGAATGGTTCCCCATAGCCAGCTGCTTGCCTTTTTAAGATACTTCTTATCAGCGGGTGATTGCCTCTTAACCAATCTCTGGTTCTGAAATGCTAATGACAGACAACAAAGCTGATTTGCATTGTCATCAGCCAATCGCATGTAACCACACTATAATATATAAGGCCTTCATACAGATCATGGGCACTTTCTGATATGTTGTGCTGGACATTACTTGGGTAAGGAGTCTGCTTCGTGACAGAGGGTAGGTCTGTAGCAGCAACTTTTACATAGAGATGGGTGTGCTACAGGCTGCAGCTGCTGCTGCAGGTAATAGGCATAGGCAGAGAGTGTGAACACTTTGGAGGACAACAAGCTATAATACTAACTCTGGGAGTTATGTCAGCATTGTCAGCCTTGTTGTAGAGGCAGAGCCAGAGTGAGGCTACCCTTCCAAGTCCAATTAAGGCATGTGTTTAATATAAGTATGTTTTCAACTGTATCACTAACAGAATACTAGGCCACATGCTTGTTGTGTCCTTGAGCAACATGGGGGATAAATACAACAATATCTCCACCATATGGGGACTGTCAGGCCATGTGTTACAGTGTAGTACTAATTTGAAGTATGAATGATTAGCAATCCATGTTGCAAGCAGATACTTCAAATGTGCATGTTAGGTGTGCAGCTGTGCTAATTGACACTGTGATTTTGAAAGGATTGTGTGGTGCACTCTGGTATTAGTGGCCCTACATTGCAGTACCTGAGTTGAATTTCTCTGTGAATGCATATAAATGCATGACACTTTATGCACTTATACTTTTGCTTTCGGGATATGCGAAGTGTGGTTCTATCTGCAGGCCTGTGATTTCCATCAGTGAAATACAGACATTTTATTTGATATGCATTGTGTGGATAAAGATCGCATGACTCAGTCATTATTTGCTGGCTTCAAAATCCTATATTTCCACTGCTACACACCACTGGATTTGAACTCAGGACTGTGTGAGGCAAAATACACTGGTTACAGAGCATTTAACAGACTGAGCTACTACTTCACTATGACATCAGCTGTATTTGTAAGATATATGTGCAGACATACAGGCTGTGACAAGCATTTTCTGCATCCATCAGTATGTGCATGGTTTTATATGGATATATTTCTGCACTAGGTTCCCAGTTGAGCATGTATTTTTCCATTAATGCCTTAGCAGGTGTCTTTCCATATCTTGCTGATAAAAAGGCACATTTACCTGCTATCACAGGCCTCACTTACATCCATTATTATGTGTTTGGCTTTCTAGTGGTGTACTATTGTACCAGAGTCTAAGGTACACCCCCATTTTTTCCATTACATTTTAATCAAGTGTGAGTGACATGGTGCAGCACGCTCCACTGAAACATGCTTAATGACTTTAACTGGCAATTCATATGTTTTGTTTAAATCAGCTGTGTAATTAAGAGTTGTGCGGCATGGCAGGTTAATGCAGTGGTTTGCAGTTATTGTGGTCTTGGGTTTGAAATATGGGGAAGGTGTTTATTTTGTAACTGTATATTACAGTTTCAAAAACACATATAGTCAATATAGCTCACACTAAAAAATATAAAGAAAAGAAACATGGGAAGTTAGGAAAATGTGAAATGGGGTGCAAGCAGGGGGAAAACATAGTGCAATGCAGGTAGGGATGTGCAGGAAGGGTGTAGGAAAGAACCATAGCTACTCATTTCTTGTACAACAACAGCTGTGCACTTTGACAGAATTTGTACATGACTTTGAACTGTCACCCCCTGAGAAGGAGTGAGGACAAAGTAACTGCTTTGTCAAGCCAATTGGACCAAATTGCTTGTGTCCAGTGGATGCATGTGCGAAATAGTTAGTTATGTATGGAATTATATATGTATATATATATATATATATATATATATATATATATATATATATATATATATATATATATTTTTTTTTTTGGGACAGGTGCCCGTTTTTTTTAATATGAGAGTTGAATGTTGGGGAAGGGACATAGGTACATGTGGGGGAGGTAAGGTGGGTAGGTGAGTATGCATTTGCAAACAGAAAAGGCAGCAGACAGGGGCAGTGTTTGACACATGAGAGGTGTGAACACTTTGGATAGAGAGGTTGTTGTGGAATCTAAGTTTCTTGTGCTTCCACAAGGCAGCAGGTGACTCACATCCCCACCCATGGGACTGTCAGCACTGCTCCGTCACTGCCCCGGGTTGGCAATGGTGGAGGCTGGGCACTGGGTTGAGGCTGCCTCACCAGTTTGGCCAGCATGTCCTCAGTCCCACACAGGCAGTGGTGAAATCCATGGTAGATTATCTTCTACACCAAAACTGGCAGCTCAGCCCAGGTGACAGCTCTACCTCCACCACTGCTCCCAGGGGGGAGCCTGGCCCCATCCTGTGTGGTAGTGCTACCTGATGCCACAGGTATTGCAGTAGCAGCAGAGGTGTCACCACAGGTCTGGGCCCCAGATGTGCTGGGACCTGGTGCCATGGCCAGAGGAGGCAAGGTAGGTAGATCAGATGGAACCGGCCTACCTTGATGTGCTGTGGTAAATGAGGTATAGCAATAAGTTAAGGTTAGTAATAACCAAACCATTGTTAGTGTTAACAGAATGGAACATCATATTTATTAATCCAAATACATATTAATGTGTATTGTGTGTAACACAACATTAAGTAACATGACAGTCAGTATGCTAACAGCATGCCAGTTAGAATTAAACCATATGGCCAAAAAAATGTTAGTTTAACAAAATGTGTTAATTGTTGTGTCTTTCAGCTTTTCCTGGTTAGGGGTCGCCACAGCAGAACTCCGGTCCGCTAATGTGTTAATATTGAATCATAATAAAACATGACAATAATAAATCACATTTTACCACAATATAGTTAAACAAAAGATGTTAATATTAAATCAAAATGATAAATAACAATAATATATAAATGAAGATAAGGTGTAGGGAGAGAGAGAGAGACATTCCATTACTGACAATGCATGTTTGTGTACAATGCATAAACTAGACAGCCATCATACCTTAGTTGGCAAGCATGGGAATAGATCCCAATAACTGTGACTGCAGGAGTCATCTGCAAATAATGTAACAATTGACTGCAGCAACTTAGCACAGACATGCAAGGGATACTAACATCCATGTGCAATTATCAACAGGCAAAACTGCAATCCAAATTGTAGCTTGCTACAGATCACCCACCATGACCCAAGACCCCCATTCCTCATTTCTGGAGACACTGGGAAATACGAAGGTCCTACAAAACACCCTAATACTTGGTGATCTCAATTACCCAAACCTAAACTGGGAGAACTACTCGAGTACTAACTCCCTTGCCCAATGCTTCCTAGAATTTATAAACTCAAATGCCCTGGAACAACTGGTCAACACCCCCACCAGAGGGAACAACATATTGGACCTGGTCATCACCAACATGGGCGACCAGTGTTCCACACCAGAGGTCAACCCCTTGCTGGTTCGATCAGACCATAGACTAATCACTCTGGATATCCACATTCTGCCCCCACCCCCAATCAAGGAAACCACCGTGAAAAACTTTTCAAAAGCAAACTTCACATTACTTAAGACCAAGGTGGAAAGGTTCACATCCCCCATGCTAAAGGACAATGCTGTCAAAGCTGTTGAAACCTTTATAAAGGCACTCTATGAGCATCTGCCAGAATGCATGGATCATGCTATGCAAAGTAAAACCAAGACTTACTCCTCCAAGAAAAGGAAACCAGTCTGGTGGACCCCTGCCATAAACAAGCTATACAACAGAAGGAGGAAACTAGTACAGAAAAGAGTAAAATCCCAAGAAGGAAAGACATCCCTGATTAGTATCAGCAAGAAACTATGATCACTCATTAAATCATCCAAGGCTAGTTTCAAAAACAAAATTGCCAATGACTCCAAAAATAACCACAAAGTGCTATTTAGCTATGTCAAAAACCTAAGTGGAAATTCTCAGATCTACTCTGAGTTAGTGCAGAATGGCATAAAATACACTGGACCGACTGATATTGCCAACATTCTGGCAGCAGGTTTAGTGCAAACCTCACTCCCCACTCACCCCCTAAGGGGCCCATAACCATACCAGAAGAATGTAGGGCCCCGTCAATCACTGACACACAGGTTAAAACAGCCCTATCCAGAGTCAAAAACACAGATTCAGTGGGACCGGACAGTGTCCTAGGTTGTGGCTTACAAGAGCTCCAAAACAAACTAACCCCTCACCTAAACACACTGTTCAAACTCAGCCTCTCTAGAGGCTATGTACCCACAGAGTGGCAAACAGCAACAGTTATCCCACTCCACAAAGGTGGAGCCACAACGGACCTCGAGAACTATCGCCCTATAAGACTGACTAGCCTGGTCTGCAAGGCTATGGAGCACATCATCATGGAACTCATTAACAGAGACATTGGGAACCTCCAAACATTGGACCCTACCCAGTTTAGCTTTGTTCAGGGAAGATCATGCCTCCTAATCCTGGTGAACTTCTTTGAGACAGTTACCAAGGCATTAGATGAGGGAAAGGAGATCCACCCAGCCTACCTAGACCTCGCAAAGGCTTTTGACACCATTCCCCATTCTAGTATTATAGACAAGCTCACCAGCTTGAACATAAACCCCTATGTCACAAGATGGGTTGCCATCTGGCTCATGGATAGAGCCCACATGGTGAGAGTTGCAGGCTCTACATCCGACTCTAAATTGGTTACAAGTGGCATCCCCCTGGGCTAAGTCCTAGGACTCCTCCTGTTCGGCATATACTTCTCAGAGGTACAGGCAAGCATAGGAGGACTATGGCTGACCAAGTCTGGAGACAACTGTAAACTAGGGGCCATAATTGATTCTCCAGCTGATATAAACACCCTTCAGAAGGGTCTCACTGAGACGGATACCTGGTAGCAAAATCATGGCCTCAAGCTAAATGCCAAAAAGTGCATAGTCATCCCCTTTGGAAAAAATAAAATACCCGCGATCTACAACATAGGTGGTAGTCCCCTAAATACAGAAAATGTAATAAGGGATCTGGGGACCCAAGTAGATAGTAATCTCTCCTTTGATAATCATATTGCCAAGGTGGTTAGAAAATCCTTCTATGTGGCCCACCTAATCACAAAAGGGTTCGCATCTAGAACAAAAGAGGTTATTGTGCCTCTCTGCTCATCACTCATTTGACCCATCATAGAATATAATGCCCCATTTGGGATGTACCTTACAAGACACCTGCAACAGGTGGAAAGACCACGAAAGAACCTCACCAAGAGGATTACTGGCATCAAACAGATGCCCTATGCAGTCCGACTCAAGAAACTCCAGCTGTACTCGTTTGCATACCGCTTACTCAGAGGTGATCTCTGCCTGACATACAAGGCATTGTCCAACCTAGAATTGATGTACATGCTCCCCCTAAAAAAAACAAATCCCAGAGAGCCACACACTCTAGAGATATAAACCTCACCACAACGATAAATAGGACATGCTGGAGGGATAGATTCCTGTCCCAGAGTCTCCCCATGCTTTGGAACAGGATTCCAATATACATCAGGCAGAGCCCCTCACTAACACTCTCCAAGAGAAACCTTGATGGGTGGATGGGAAACAGAAAATTTACCCTGGGGATCACTGCAGTGGCTCTGCTGGTCAGTGGTGGAGGGAACTAATGGCTCTGCTGGACAAAGGCACAGGCAGCTAATCTAAGGGAGTGGCAGAAGCCAACACATACTGGCTAGGCTTATAAATGCCATTGGGCAGATAGCCTAGTACATACCTATGAACCTATACAACCATACTGGAAATGTTTAGCCAGGTTTATTTAGGAATCAGTAATGCTCCTTAACACTTTATTGGTATTGCTGATAAATGTCTGTGAAATCTAAACACAATATCTGCTCATAGCATGGGCTACCTCAGTCATATACATTTTGTTCCTGGAGAGAGAGAAAATGAAAGCATTACATGAACGATATTGGGCTGGAGACAACCTTGGACCATACTATTAGTTCAACAATACATGTCACAGGACATTCGTTTTGCATTCTAAAACTATAACAGTGTTATACTTGACAACAATGACAGTAGAACACATACGCATGGAATACAGGCATACTACATTTATTAAAACAGATTTCTTTAGGAATCAGCAATGCTGCTTAACACTTTATTTGTATTGCTGATAAGTGTCTGCGAAGTCCACATACAATATGTGCCCACAGAGTGGGCTACCTCACCCATATACCTTTAATACCCAGAGTAGGAGGAACAGAGAGCATTATGTGACTGATATTGGCCTGGGGACATTGTTACACTTGACTGCAGCAACCTTACCATAGACAAGCAATGCATACAGCACTACTGCAATGGTTATGATAACACAATCCTGCTGTATACCATTTTGGTACTGTTATTGGTATTGTTTACTGCAATACAGTTGTTATTGTTCATTTTTTGCTCTACAGCTGTAATTGTCCATTTATTGCAATATAGTTTTTATTGTGTATAGTTTATTGCAGTAAATGTTTTCCTCTTTCGTGCTCATTCCACTACAGCTAGCATAATAAATCCAAACTTACCACACTCATGGCACAACCTGGCCAGGCACTCAGCATGGGACTCAACATTTCAAGTTCTCTCAGCTGCAACTGTTGGGAGACAAGCACACCATTATGCATATCAGCTTTCCAGACATTCAGCTTGCATTTTGGTAACAGTGGAAAATATAGTTACATATTTGTGGGAAATGCCCTGCTCTTGCCTCTTGGACCCAGGTGTCCAAGGGTCCCCTCTTTCTCCTCTTCAGGTCATCACAATGGTGACAACACTGCTCATTAGTGCAGGGGATACCAGTAGCACTGGTAAGTTCCCTGGGCCAACTGGTCCCAGGCTTCCACCTTACATCCTTAGCCCTGGAAACTACCCTGCATCAGCATGGGTTCATAATTATTTACCAGGAGCCCAACAAAGACCCTGTACTCCTGCACACTCTCATCTCTGTGCCCAAAAGTGCACACCCTCTCCAACACTGCCTGGCGTATCTGCAGATAATCAGACTCCAAACAATTGTGCAGAATTCCCACCTATTGTGCCTAATATAGGCTGTTTTCCCACCCTGCACGTCATTGAACAACATTCATAAAAGCACTGCATAGCTTAGCAGCATGCAAACCAGCTAAGCAGAGCTAAGCAATGCAAAAACTCACACAACCAATTCTTTTGCAACGCTTCGCACCAGTAGCCATTAGCAAGTTTAAGCAGTGCTCAGCACAGAGCAGCAGTGCCATATTTGACAAATTTGTTTTTAAAATTAAACATATATACTAAATTAAATTACAGATGTCTTATGACTGCTATGGACTTGAACCCAGGACCTACAATGGATTAGGATGTAGCTGTACACATTTATCTACTTGGATATTATGAAAACTAGTATACCTTCACATATACTACTGGGTTACCTGTTAGCACTGGTGAGCACCACCCCACACCATACAAACATGCCATATTTGAAAAATTTGTTTTTTAAATTAAACATATATACTAAATTAAATTACAGATGTCTTATCACTGCTACAGACTTGAACCCGGGACCTACAAAGCATTAGGCTGTAACTGTACACATTTAGCTACTTGGATATTATGAAAACTAGTATACCTTCACATATACTACTGGGCTACCTGTTAGCATTGGTGAACACCACCCCACGCCATGCAAGCATGCTTAAACAGACCCAGAAATAAATAATTAATTACATCTGGTTTCTATTTTTAGATGTTTGTCAGCTGTCAGCTATCTACGTATAAGCACTGTTCAGCTCTGCAGCACTCTGTGCCATGTTGCCAACTGGCAATTAAAAAAAAAAAATATATATATATATATATATATATATATATATATATATATATATATATATGTATGTGTGTGTGTGTGTGTGTGTGTGTGTGTATGTGTGTGTGTGTGTGTAGTTATGATTATTAATTACATCTGGATTCTATTTTGGATGTGTAGCAGGTGTGTCACAGGTTGGCATTGCTGCACTCTGAACTATAGCACACAAAAATGCAGAGAGGAAAAAAAAAAAAAAAAAAATCATAAAAATAAAATATTACACATTTAAAACAATTCACAGCATTCCAACAGTAGTGGGCAGCATTACAGGGAACCTCACCTTGTACATAGCATCTGACCAGGCATCTGCAACCACAGGTATACTCTACACTACTCCCTACATGGAGTCAGCAACATGCCGCCATTAATATGCATGGCGGGCTGCTGAGGGGGAACCATTTCTGTGTACATGGATACATTTCATGTAGGCTCTACATGGTGTCTACATGGATTTTATTAAATTCTGGGGCTCATTTTACAGTTTAATATCATGTGTTCCCACTCTATTTTATTTTAATATTCTCTAGTTTCTTAATTTTAAATGTTTCTCTTTTAGAACTTCTCATATTACTTGAACAACGTGTATATTCCCCTTCCAGTGTCTTTGTTGTAATGAATTTATTAGTTTATTTATTTATTGTAATACATTTCAAAATTCAGTACAAATGCAAAAATACTAAATGTCCCAACAGATATTTTAAGCCTCAACTCCCTTTATTTGCTTTTATATAAAGAAACCCTTTTTTATGGCATTCATACCTGACCCCACATTATTCAAAATACTATTTTCAATATTTACTTTTTCTTCATTATTAGGCATCATCAGGTATTGCATATCCCACCTTGCCTAGAATAATAGCTTAATCATATAAACTTAAAAATAAATGAATAAATAAATACTCTTCATAGCATATCATTCCGTTTTATTTCTTCAACTATTTTCTCATTGTTTTAATACTACTTCCCTACCAAACATAATTCCTAAACTCTTAATTCCATCCTTAAAAAACGTTCTTACAACAAAAACATTTCAATTTTTTCAAGAAATATTTTCATAAATATATTATAATTGAAAATATTCAAAATTCCAAATAATAGCCTCAAATTGTGTATATCACCTTTGCCTCCCTTTTCATAAAAACTTTATTTCTCCTTCAAATAAAATTGCAACTCTGAATCATTCCTCTCTAAATTTGTCTAGCAACTTTAAAATATATGTTTCTGTCAATCTTCTAAATCTTTATGAAACTTACGACTTATTCCATCTCTCCTAACTTTTTGAATTTTTACTAACCTATGTTAAATTGTAATTATTATAGATTATTTGGCTTACTTAATATCTTCCTTTATTCTCCAACAGTTCTATACATTCCATTCCTTTTGTCTTAAGTTTTCTTTCTTATTATAAATGTTTTTTTTTACAAATACAACAATTCTTATAACATCTATTTGTAATATTTGTAATCTTTGCATTTTTTCTTTTATTTCATAAATAACTACATCTCTGTTTTTAACCTTTTTCTCCAAGAAGGATAACATTTCTTGTTTCCTACCTTTTAAGTAAAACAATTGTGTAAATAACAAATACTGCATTATTTTCTCAATTGCTATCTTATAATTATTTCTCCCTGCCCAATAATCTTCATAGTTATTCTCAGGTCAGATAACAAACTCACATAACTTTTTCACTTTTTCACTTCTTATACATTCATTTTGTAACTGAAAAAAGCTATACTTGTTTTTAAAACTAATCTACCACTCTGTCCAGGATTTTTTAAAAAGACAGCAAGTTTAAATTATCCTTTTAGTATTATTAGTTTCAGTATTATATTATAATCATTAGTTTAAGGGTGTGCACACTTATGCAAGCAGCTTATTGTATGTTTTTTTTTATATGTTTCCCCTAACAGATTTGTTTGTTTTTTCAATTGAATTGTACAGGCCATAAGTCACATTAAAGGTGCAAAAAGTTTTGAAATGATTTATTGTGCTCTCATATAAACTTTGTTTCTCCTTCAAATACAATTGCAACTCTGAATCATTCCTCTCTAAATTCGTCTTATGGTTTATTATGTTTTTTATTTTTTAAATGTTTCCCTAACTGATTTGTTTGTTTTTCAATTGAATTGTATAGGCCATAACAGATTTGTTTGTTTTTCAATTGAATTGTATAGGCCATAACAGATTTGTTTGTTTTTCAATTGAATTGTATAGGCCATAAGTCACATTAAAGGTACAAAATGTTTAGAAATGATTTATAGTGCTCTAATTTTTTTATCTTGCAAAAACCTGACATTTTAAAAGGAGTGTGTACACTTTTATACCCACTGTATATGGTGTGTCATTTCACCACAGAAAAACAAAACAAAAAAAACATGTTTTAGGCTGACCAATGTATTTTAATGTTCCTCTTTCTCCTGAAATACAAACACTGGGGCAGATATCAGCAATCTCATCAGTTCTAAACTGCAGACCATCTTTGTTGATAACAGAGTTCTTTATAACATATTCTTTCCATGTAAAAATTATTGTTTTTTGTTTTCATTTTAGCAAAAAATGTTCCATTAACATTTCCATTTCTAATGCAATATTATAAAATGTCTCTTTACTGAGATATGTAAAATATTTTACATCTCCTGTGTAAAAACCTAATGGCACCACCATATAGTCTCCTTTTTTAAACTCTCTATTACAGTCATTTTTACTTTTTATTTTTACTGTTGTGCTTTTTTTTTATTTAAATGGTCATTTGTATTTTGCCTATGCTCCTTTGATTCCCCTTGTACAGTAGAGGCATACATTTTCAGTTGTTTATTCATGTTAACTGTAGACTGTTTAAAAACTCTAACAATGTCCTCAGATCCTGAATCTTCATGGTTTCCATCTAAAATCAATCTTTCCTCCATCTTATCCCACATAATCATCATTTGTTTTTAATCTTCTATATGAATTATTTTCTCGAGTTCTGTATTGCTTAAACTTCTTGGCTGTATTTCCATTACAATCATGCCACACTGTGAATATTCAGGCAAATACAGTTCAACACATCTCGTTTCCACAGCATTACATTCGCTCGTTGTTATTCCTTTCTTTGTGATTGCATTACTCTCTGCAACCTCTGCTGAAATACTAATGTATGCTGGCTATTCCACTGTCATTGCATTGTTCCTACCAGACACCTCTGTGCTAGAAAGAGAAGGAGTATGCAGTCTTGAAAAGAATAGAGAATGTTACCAGTGCCCTGGCCAATTTTTTTTTAATATGAGTACCACATTGGGTCTCCCCTGAAAAGAAGCTGCTGGCATAGTGGGACAAACCCTGTCAACAAAGAGTAAATAAAATAAAGCATGGTGTACTGGTGGTTTGTCTGCACTGTGTGACCCTACAAACCCAATCACTGCTGTACAAATACTACAAACAATGCATCCATTACATGCACATAAAGACACAGTATGCAGTCAAAGTACTGACACTCACTCAAACCATTTGAGATTGTATCCCTATAAATATGACTTTATCATGGTGCTGGCATGCAATATACACTGCTCCTTTCACTCCTGTTAGATATCCTCAGAGACATTTTTTTTCTTCTTCTCTGGTCCTCAGCAGTAAAAATAGCAGATCGTGAACTACAATATCTTTGTCTGTCCATTTCTTCGGGGGATGAACAGATATTTGGAAGAAACAAACCACTTAACTTCCTGGTCAATTCTTAGATAGCTTTTGTTGAGTCAAAGAATCATAAAATGTGCAAGGCAACTGGGTCATATGCCCATTTACTCCTTTTTAGTACACATGCTTAGACCTTACTTCAAAGAGCAATAGCCCAATCATCCTTGGAGAGAATGTATGAAAAAACATTTGTATAAACCTCTCCTTACTTAATATAGTGTAATCTGGAAAGGAAGTTTGCTCCAGAGAAGAGGTAGTTCTTTCTGACAACTCTGTATGTAAACTGTGATTTGTTTATTTGCTAAAGCAGTTTCAGATATCTGGTTCTAGTATTCACTGTACTGTTTGATTTGTTGATAAATAATATGCTTTGTACTATTATATCATTAATGACCTGGATGTCTAGGCACAACTCATCCCTAAGGAATCTAAAGAACATTGAATATTGAGACAAAGCCTCTAGTCTTTCTTTGCAGCTCAGGTCCTGTAGGCCTATTGTTCTTTTAGTAATGAACCTTTGGGATCTCTCCAATTGCTTGCCATGTTACAGAAGATACATCCTAAAGGGAACATTCTATTCAATGATGAGACTGATCAGTACAGAATATATATGGGGTAAGTTGTCTTTAATGGACGTAACAAAAAATATAAAATGAACATCAGCCAAAATTCAATCAAGCGCTTTCGCCTGGTTAGTACCAGGCTTTATCAAGATGTAAACTGAAAAAACAAATCACTTTATATACTTATAAACTAGTCACATGACAAGCAATTAATTCAAACTACAAATGCAATTGATTCTATTTTAAAGATGCCCTCATATAAAAAACTATGTAAACCTTGGTATCTTGTATGGAAAACAAGCATTTACAAAAAATCAAAAATATGTACGTGTTTTAAAACCATGCCTATACACAGAATAAAAAGTGTGTTCACGTACTAATAAAAATATATAAAAAAAATATACACGTACATATTTTTGACCAGGCAAAAGTGCTTGATTGAATTTTGGCTGATGTTCGTTTTATATTTTTTGTTACATCTATTAAATACAGTTTAACAACATCTTTTCGGCTTGGTCATCTTCAACTGTGGAATTATACTTTCTTTATTGTTTTTTGTGGCAAATTTTGACTTTGATATATGGGGTAAGTACTTCTTTGGATCTAGACGAAATACCTTCTGCAATCAACTGTGGCCAACAAAATGATTTCCTGCCTAGTTTCACAAAATGTTGATTTGGAGATCCAGGAAGTATATGCCCAATAGCATAAGGCCTAGGACTCATTACTGTGGTACGCCACTGTTTACCTTCATGATCTCTGAGGGTGGGCCTGCCACCTTCTTTCCCTCTGTCATGCTGCCAGCCCAGATATTTGGAATTTTGTAAATAATTATATGTCATTTGTGAATATTGATATGATTTATACAGAAATGCATCTTATGTACTGAGCTTCATGAATATAACCACAGCATACCCTGCTGGAACAGAATATTAACTTGCAAAACCTCAATAAAATAAGTTAAAATTAAACTATTTTATGATTGTGTTATAAACATTCGTCTCAATGCACCAAGGAGACCGGATATCTAGAACTAGGGTACCTTCTGCATTGTTTTGTAAGTGTTTTATTTTTTTATGTTTTCTAGCAACTGCAAACATATGCAGGCTATGTATTTTTAGTACAGAGATGTTAGTTTCTGTTTTAGCTTGGGAACTGAAGTCAGGTGACAAAAAGAGATGTCATCCAAGCTAAGCCAGCAGTAATAGTTGATATTCATTTAAGAACTCTCTCAAAGAGATACTGGGCATTTTGTATTTTGTCTTGGACCTAGAAAGAACATCCACTCATCACCACCTTCTGCACTTTCCTTGCTATATATAAGATTTATGGCATAGCATCTCTCTTAGATATAGATGGGAATATAGTAAAGATTAGTTTAGATGTTTTCTGTATTTACTTGAGACTGTCCTGCAATGTTGTTTTTAAATATTTTCTGTGATTTTGAACTCTGAAATTACTGTGTTGATTGACTGAGTATTGCCTTGTTCTTTTATTATTTATTATTAAATATATTTAAACCTATCTTTGTGGCTGATATTTGTGAGACATATTTAAGCTCTTAAAGTACTTGGATATGTATTTATTTGGTGACACTGCACAGGCCACTACTAAATAGCCTTGAATGTCTTGGTCAGACTACCATTTGGATAATATTAACATTACACAGTAGGATTGGACACCCTTTGTTAAGGATCTTAGAGTAACTGATAAAGGTTGGCTGGTGGCAGCTAGAACTACCTTATAGTCTGGGCAGAAGGGGGCTTAGCGAGTAAACCTGTGCCAGCCTTTCCGAGGAGTGTGTGTGTGTGTGTGTGTGTGTGTGTGTGTGTGTGTGTGTGTGTGTGTGTGTGTGTTTGTATATAAATCAAATCTCAAAGTGTGTGTCTGTCAGCTACTTGGGCAGGGACGCAAAGTAATGGTTGGGCAGAGAGGCTGCTGGAAGTTTTGGCTTGGCCACTCAGCTGAGATCTGAACCCTATAGCTGTGCAGTGGGGAGTCTTATTGGGGATCTGGAGAAAAAGGCAGAAACCAACTCCAGACTGACTATGATCTCTGTGTGCTCTTATGGGAAATTGCACTTCATTGTGTGTGTACATGTCATCCTGCCATTGTATAGTTCTTGTGTTGCCCATTTCCTTTCTTGAATAAAGGGAGGCTTCTTTGTTCACCAGTGGCAGTGGGGAGCTTGGAGCAGCCTATCTATCCCTGGAGGAGTGTTCCCAGCACAAGAATCTGGTAGTCTATTGGCCGTTTTGGGCCAATTTTTAGCTCTTTCAAGTCCCCCTGTATAAAACCCACTTTGGCACGGTTTTTGCTCTTGTTACTACTCAGCCAAGCTCCTTGTGGTCCTGCAGAGTGGTGCTAGCAGCAGAGAGTCTAAAAGAGCGACTGCTAACCTGATAAAAGTGTTTGTTTTCCTGCTACTACCTGGGCGACTGTCCGATCTAGCTAAACTGCAAGTATTTCTGCTTCTTGAACTGTTTTAAACTGTTTAAAGTTGTTTTTGCACTTGCACTTTTAAAGTTTGTCCTGTTTGTTGCTTTTACCTGTTGAGGCTACACACTGAAGTGAGCTAGCCTGTGTTACATATTTATTGCATTTTCCTGCTGTTTGTTGGAAAAAAAAAAATATCCTTGTTTCCCGTCTTTCCTGACCTAGAGTAGTCCAAATACAGGCTTTGCTGTATTCTAGACTTTTAGAAAGTTCCTGTGTTGCCCATTTCCTTTATTGGATAAAGGGAGGCTTCTTTGTTCACAAGTGGCAGTGGGGAGCTTGGAGCAGCCTATCTATCCCTGAAGGAGTGTTCCCAGCACAAGAATCTGGTAGTCTATTGGCCGTTTGGGGCCAATTTCTAGCTCTTTCAAGTCCCCCTGTATAATACCCGCTTTAGCGCGGCTTTGTGCAATTTTGCGCATAGCGCAGCATCGGGCAGCACCGCTTAATTGGGTTTTAACCAATCTCAGCTCCACAAAGTCTGCTCTTCACTTTTTCTCTTAGAACTGATCTAGTTCTCATAATAAACACCCTATTCCCACTCTAAAGCCTGGCACTTGCTCACTAAAGCAATTATATAAGTCAGCACTAAAACATTAAAAGCACTACACCCTCACAAACTCCCCTTGAGTACTTTGTTCCCCACTGGCCCTTTTTTTCAATTATAAAGGAATTCCCAATACTATTCTAGCATGTCCAAAGGTCAGTTGTCAATCTCCTCTCTGGTCCAGCTGGTGAATCTGGGAATCTTGAGGCAATGCTACAACTGCCTCATGTAGACAGACAACCCTCTCCTCCTCTCAACAAATTCCAACACATGTGAGAGATGCAACCATATAGCCAAACTGGAGGCTAAGCTCTCTCAACTCACTACTGGCGTAACCATTCAGGAGGAGAAGGAAACCACACTCACTACAATTCCAGTCTCACATAGACCTACCACGACAGCAAACCAAACACATAAACACACAAAAACATACTCGGAGGCTCTAAATAAAAATCTGCCTAAGCAGCAGAGACCTCCAAAGCAGACACCCAAGCAACCGCTACCCCAAAACAAAACACGTGCAACACATAGCTCACAAAGCCAGTGTGCTGAACAGTCACAGCCCTTAAGGCTAAACAACACACCTGATACACTTGTAATAGGTGACTATCGTCAGGCACTCTGACGTCCCGCTCACCAGGCTGAATAAGGAGAAGGTCATGGTGAGCTGCCTGTCGGGCGCTAGGATCCGCCACATAACACAAGCACTCAGGTCACTCCAAGGCAAGTACAAATATGACTCAGTCATTGTCCATGCTGGTGTGAATGACCTGAGACGTACCTCTCTGGACTACATGAAAAGAGACATAGAGGAGCTCTCTGAGCATGTAGCCCAGGCCGGTATGACCCTGACCTTGAGTAGCATCTTACCCTCACCAAGAATGATGCCACAATATGAAGACAAGATGATCAATTTCAACAATTGGCTTAAGTATTGGTGTCATTCAAAGGGGATACAATGCCTGTCTGCCTGGGATGACATGCTCGACAAGCCACGATGCTTCACTAGGGATGGCTTGCACCTGTCACCCATGGGCTTTCGGATATTGGCAAAGGCTCTTGCCACCCCCATAGTGCCTTTTTTAGGCAAGGCTCAAAAGACAAACCCACCTCCATAGGTATCACAAGGGATAAGAAACTAAGAGTAATGCCACTCAATGCCAGAAATCTAAACCTCAAGATGCATGCACTCGAAACTCTCCTTAGCATGGAGAACATCGATATCTGTGCAGTACCAGATACCTGGTTCAAGGCTCCCATAAGCACCCCAGCACTACCAGGTTATACCTCATACCATGTTTTTTGGCCCCAAAACTTGGACCAAACCACAAAAGGAGGGGGAGTATCAATATTCGTCAAAGATACCCACACCTCCAGGTTGGTGGCACAGCATGAATCATCAGAGACTATCCATGTGCAACTAACAGTGGGTAAAACTGCCTTCCAGTTTATAGCCTGCTACAGACCACCCTCCCAAACCCAGGAACCCCACTCGGCCTTCCTGAGAACACTGGAAAATATGAAGGTCTCTCCAAACACCATTATATTGGGCGACTTCAACTACCCTAACATAGACTGGGAGCACTACTCTAGCTCCAACACCCTAGCCCAAAGGTTCCTAGAATTTATAAACTCAAATGCTATGGAACAACTTGTTGCCACTCCCACAAGAGGAGAAACATACTGGACCTGATCATCACCAACATGGGGACTCTATGCTCCAGACCAGAAGTGTATCCCTCATTGGTAAGATCAGACCATAAACTAATCTCACTAGATATTCACATCCCGACCCCAGCCCCTGCCCAGAAACCCACAGTGAAAAACTTCTCTAAAGCAAATTTCACACTCCTCAAAACCGAGGTGGAATCCTTCAAAGCCCCCAGGCCTGTGGAAAATATGGCCCAGACCACAGAATCCTTTATAAACGCATTCTATGAACACCTTCAAGAATGCATGGATCATGCAATCCCAAATAAAACCAAGACCCAATCCTCCAAAGTTAGGCATCCTGTCTGGTGGACCCCAGCCATAAACAAACTATACAATAGAAGGAGGAAGCTACTACATGATAGAGCAAAATCCCAAAAAGGGAAGGCATCTCTGATCAGTATTAGCAAAAAACTACGGGCACTCATAAAATTGTCTAAGGCCAGCTTCGAGAGAAAAATTGTACAGGACACTAAGGATAATCACAAGGCTTTCTTTAGTTATGTTAGGAACCTGGGTGAGAATTCTCAGATATGCTCAGAATTAGTCCAAAATGACAAAAAATACACCAAACCCACAGACAGGTTCAGCGCAAACTTCTCCCCCCTTTCCCCACCAAAAAGGCAAATATCTATCCCAGCAGAGTGCTGCCCCCCTGACATTTCAGATGCTCAGGTAAGAGCCGCCCTCTCCAAAGCAAAAAACACAGCATTAATGGGACCAGACGGTGTCCCGGGCTGCGTCCTACATGAACTCCAAGAAGAACTAAACCCAAACATAAAACTACTGTTCAATCTCAGCCTTACTACAGGATATGTACCCAAAGAGTGGCGTACAGAAACAGTGGCCCCTCTCCAGAAAGGTGGTGCCTCAATGGATCCTGGAAACTATCGCCCCATAAGCTTGACTAGCTTGGTCTGCAAAGCTATGGAAAGGATCATCATGGACCTCATAAATAAAGATATCGGGGACCTACAGACACTGGATCCTACCCAGTTCAGCTTTGTTAAGGGCAGATCCTGCCTCTTAAACCTGGTCGACTTCTTTGAAACAGTCACCAAGGCCATTGACGAGGGGAAGGTGGTCCATACAGCCTACCTGGACCTTGCAAAAGACTTCGATACAATACCCCACTCAGGCGTTATAGATAAGCTCACCAGATTAAATATTAACCCCTATGTCACTAGATGGGTTGCAAACTGGCTCAAGGACAGAATTCACATGGTTAGAATTGCTGGAGCCATGTCAGTCTCCAAACCAGTTACAAGTGGCATCCCACAAGGCTCAGTCCTGGGACCTCTCTTGTTTGGTATATATTTCTTGGAGGTACAGGCTAACATGGAAGGACTGTGGCTGACCAAGTTCGCAGATGACTGCAAACTGGGCGCCATAATAGACTCTTCAGCTGACACAAGCATCCTACAAAAGGGCCTCATAGAAACAGACAACTGGTGCCAGAGCCATGGCCTCAAGCTAAACGCCAAAAAGTGTATAGTCATCCCCTCTGGCAAAAACAAAGTGCCCACAAATTACCACATAGGTGGTAATCCATTAAGTACGGAAGAAGTAATTAGGGACCTGGGGACCCAAGTTGATAGCAATCTCTCATTTGACAACCACGTGGCCAAAGTGGTTAGAAAAACATTTTATATAGCCCACCTAATCATGAAAGGATTCACATCTAGATCAGGGGAGGTCATCGTGCCTCTTTACTCATTTCTCATCAGGCCCATAATTGAGTACAATGCCCCTTTTTGGATGTACCTTACCAGACACCTGCAGCAACTGGAAAGATCCCAAAAGTACCTCACCAAGAGGATCAAAGGGCTCAAACAGATGCCATATGCTGCCCGGTTAAAGAAACTCCAGCTCTACTCAGTGGCATACCGCCTGCTCAGAGCCGATCTGTGCCTGACGTATAAAGCCATGTCCAACCCGGAATTAATGGACATGCTGCACCTCAGAAAATCCAAATCCCATCGAGCTACGCGCTCAAGAGACTTGAACCTCAGCACTGAAATAAATAGGACATGCTGGAGGGACAGATTCATAACCCAGAGACTCCCTTCACTCTGGAATAAAATCCCAGTCCAGGTTAGGCAGAGTCCCTCATTGACTCTCTTCAAGAGAAATCTTGATGAGTGGTTGGGAGATAGTAGGTTTACCCCGGGTATCACTTCTGTGTCACTGTTAGACAGAGACACAGTATACTAACCTCGAAAAAGGACATAGCAAAATTCATTTAAAATGTGTGGCAAAAGCCAAACACACTCTGGCTAGGCTTATAAATGCCCTAGGGCAGATAGCCTAGTATGAACCTATGAACCTATGAACCTATATGTCTCTTAGCTGTTTCCAGTGGTGAGGACTGAGGCTCTTCAATTACTGGGCCAGTGCAGGGACACCGCACCCTCAACCACTTAGCTATCTAGCTAAGTAGACAGGGCTTCATTTGGAGTGCATTTAGTTTGTTGATAAAGTTGGCATGTCTTCTGTTATCAAATGTCTTGGTTAGGTCATGCTTCACTGTATGGACAGCATGAAGACTGCCCACAGCTTGTGTTACCCATTTAATAAATAAGCATACTCAGCCGACAAACTGCTGGGGATCAGGTCTAGTAAGTCTTTTTATGTCATAGATTGCTAGTACTGTTATGACATGTTCCATGCCTAGCAGATGGGATTTATGGAACATTACTTTTACTATATACTCTGCTGACCTGTTTTTTCCATTCATTGCACTATTTATTTATGTCTTTGGATGACCAGGCTGGTTTGCTCTTACTCTTCAAAGTTGGCATAGCTTAGAAAGGAGCTAACAGATTTCAACAATTGCCTATGTGAGTGCAGAATTTACTTACATAACTACTGGCCATATTAATCTTTTGGAGGTTACAGTTATACTTGAGCTTTGAGACTTCATCAAAGAATTTCAAGACGTTTGTACATTTTAATTCTGTAATTTATTTGTATTTGCTTGTTTAGGGATGTTGAAAGAACCCACTTGTGATTAGACTTGACTAAGTAAGGGTATACTAGAAAGATAGTTTAAATACAGTTGCTATATTTGCAGTTATCATGTCAGGAACATTTTGCCCTCTACTGTGATCTTTGATTATGGACATAGCTTACATTTGAGGTATAGGTCTCCCAGTGTATCGATGGAAAGTTAAAGACACTCAGAATGATGGAGTTCGGGTGTATTTGCAGTTCATCCACTGTATTTAAAAATGGACATGGTTATCTGGGGTCATTTAGAGGATTCTGTATAGTTAGCTTTATTTAAAGTGAGCTGAATTCAATAATGCTGGTTTTCAGGTCACTTGGGAATCTGCTTGGAGGTAATGTAATCTTTAATAAATATCTATATCCATTCACACTTGCCATTGGGTATAAAGGCACAATAAGAGTAAGTCTCTGCTATAGAAGGGGTATTTCCTGCACTTTTAAAACAGGTTTTAGTAATAACACATACATGAATATTCTACAAATGCTAGAGGGCTTCAAGGTCAGGCAATTTGTTATTTAAAATCTTAGCATTCAGTATTGCCACGTTTATATTGCCCAGTGCTTTATTTGTTTTTGTTTTTTTTTTTGTTTTTTTTTTGTTTATTTGTTTGTTTTTTAGCTTGGAAGATCCATTAGTTGGTCTCTGAGCAAAAAAGGCATTATGAGGGCCGCAGTAGCTTTAGCTATTATTTGGAAGCCCTAGTATGAGAGATACCAATCATCCTTGGAAAAGCAAGAAGGGCTGTTTAGCAGCATATCCTATGCTGGAAAATAATGGATCTCCCCCTGAATGACACCAATTATTCAGAAAATTGTTGAAATCAGTTCAACAAAATCCAGTATCTGGCAACCTGGCAAAAAAGACAGAACTTCAGATTACCCCATCCAAATGTGCCACTGTGTTATTTTTTTTTTATTTCCATTTCCTAAGTGGGATTAACTGGCTGAGCTATACCAGTCACTTTTCAGTGGAAATCAGGGATACATGCTTGACATTTGCAGCCATAATTCAATTATAATACAATAAACAAGACAAGAAGCAGAATAATGGGAAAAAAGAAGCAAACTATTTATGCAGTTTATGACAGATAAAAGAAAAAACATGCATCTGTGTACATACATAAATAAATACAAGAATTAACAAAAGAATTAGTATAAGAACAGACAGGCACAACCTGGTTATCTTTAATGCAATAATCTGATATTATGAGAAGATGCCTTACAAAAACGGTGATAATGCAGATGTGGTATTCCGCCTTCATCTATATTAACAAGGCTTTTAAGCTCCATATTTCCTTCTTTTTGGTCTGAGGAAGAGAAAATAATTTTTTCTAGCATTTTATGATAGTAAAAAAAAATGTAATTACATATGTATACCATTTTAGCTCTAAGGTATTTACCTTTCATTTTTATATAAGTAAAGTAATTTTATGTTGTATAGGCACAATGTTGGGAAGCACTGCAGTATTTCTGAAGGAAAGTTGTCATGTGGTCAGTAAAGAACATGCTATTTACTGAAAAATGACTTTTTCATTAAGAAGTGTAATGAAATGGCTCATTGACTACTCTACTTTATTGGCTAAATTTGTGTATAAAAGATTGTTAAAGAAAATATTGCAAAATTACTCCCATGTTATACCTCTTAAAGCACTTAGTTTGCTGCACCCAGCAGTTATGTGCTTTGTTAGGGTCACATTACAATTTTGTTTTGCTGCTTAAAGTACCATGACTCAGTGGATCCAGTAGGGCTACGTATTGTCCTTGTACATTACTTTTTAAAGTACTTCACTTGACAGACCCTACAGAGCTGTAGTTTGTTAGTCAGAAATTATCCCAAATCTTACTGCTTGAAGTGTTTCCCTCCATGAAGCCAGAAGCATTACATAGCTGTTAGAAATGAAAAAAATATATATCCCAATGTCTTAAAAGTGCCTGACTTAACACAGGCAACCATGCTGGAGGTATGTTAAGTAAGAGAAAATAAAAATAACCCTAATGCCCTGCTACCTAAAGTACTTGATTTGACACAACCAGTATAGCAGCATTTTGTCAGGGAGGAGTTATCCACAAGTTCACTGCTTTATAAAAATGTCAAAATCAGCAGTGCTAGAGGTCCTTTCCAAGAATTATTATTATTATCATTATTATTATTATTATTATTATTAGTAAAGCAGCCCAAATTGCAGCATTCCATTAAGTTGCCTAACAGAAATAATTTTTATAAAAATATCGGAATGTTTTAAATGTAAGACAGATAACAAGTGTCCGCATTAGAAAACATTCAGGATATTGTCAAATTAAGATGACATGGTAGAAAGAGTGTGATTGTTCAGTATTTGTAAGCAGAATGGTAGGTGATAAAGTAAAGAAGAGACAAACCAAACTTAAGGAAAAACAGTAAAAAGCCACTGACAGCTTAATGTCAGTAAAGGATAAATCACGGTATTAAGTATAAGCAGTTCTGAAAAGTGAAAGCGTATAGTGAATCCCGAACTTTGAAAACAATAAAATCAGAAAGAAAGTAATGAAGATGCTACCTCTGTTCAGTGATTACACTTTACTACATATGCTTGGTGGTAGAAAGTGGCATGGTGCCCACCTAGTCTATTTACATCCTCTCTGTCTTTCCCTCCTGGATCAACAAATTCTTATGTATCCCATGCTATCTTGTACTTCCATACATATTTGCATTTATTCTCCACTGCACATTCTAGTTGCTAGGTATGCATGTACACAGCCCCTTTATGGAGAAGCGCTTTCACATTTACATGATCTACGTAGATGATCCTTGCAGTCTCCTTCTTCATCTGCTCTCTGCATTTCTTCTTTATGGTTGTCCTTCTTGCTGACATGACTGTTTGCACCTGCAGTAAATGTCCACGTCTCAAATATTCTGTACTGTGAAGTGCTTTAACACAAGTCTCCAAGCATATCTTTTACCTTCATCATATCTGGTCTTCTGGTAGGTATTCACTACTTCTTTCATCAGCCTGCTCTCCCTTTTGTTTTATCACCATTAGAACTGCATTCAGCACTGAGTGGGAGAGATTCTCCATATTTTCCATATACTACAAACTGCAGGTAATTCAAATATTACAAAGTATGCTGTCTTCACTATGTCATCAGACCACAATCAAAATGATCATGTTTCTCTCTCCATACTATCCCACATATACAACAGCATTGTTAGGTCATATTTTTTAATCATACATTTGAATTTTCTCCTGTGCAGACTGTTGTCTTCCCCGATTTACTCTGCTGCAGTTACAACCTTCTTCTCTAGTTCTTACCTTATCACATATATCTGTATTACTAGGGAAGATAAACTTAGTAAACTATGATGTATCTCATTTCATGATGATGGCACTTATGTAAAGCATTATTTAAGCTTTGAGAACTCTGCATTATGTGTTTGCTTAGCAGACCAATTTGTGCATAGGTAGGTCTTCCATTCACACCACTGTCAACGTAAGGTCAGGAGCAAAGCTGTGCCACCAGTAGGGTTGGCCAGGGTGTATAGGATGAAGAGGTCAATTCCCAGCTCTCTTTTACTGTGGTGGATAACACCTGGTTCCTCATGTGTAAAATGGGAAAAGGGTTTGAGGATGGATGGATGGATGACAAAAGGAAAATTCAATGCCTGTATAAGCTCTGGTGGAGACCTGGAGCATCACGAGACATCTCAAGTTGATACAAGAGCGGGGCTGATATCATGGCAATAGCTGCATCCATAGCTAGGAACATTGACTGGCTACCACAAAAATGACAGCTCCCAGGCTCTGCTGCCTTTGTTCCTTGTGGAATACATTACCTCCTCGACCTTAACAATGGGTAGCATTGATGTCAACTTCCCAACGAAGGCCAGTCTGGTGAAGAGTGCCATCCAAAGGACAGTCAAAACAGTCACTCACTGATTAAATGATGAATGAGCACATAAGCCAGGGAGAATTGCTTGAGGCTTTGTGCAGTCAGATGTTGGGGGAATAGTAAGAAAAATACGTGAGAGCTTCCTATGCCATTAAAATATGTGTCACATTGTGACATTTATCTCACTGAGTGTCAATGAAGATGAAAGGAAGAGAAATTAATAAACTTGCAACTGAAATGAATGTAACTTCCTCTTTTCTTTTGACAGGAACAACAATTGCTTGTATATAACTAGGTCATACAAGGCTTTGGTATCAGGAATACATAAGGCTATAAAAATGAATAGTCACATCTTGTTTGTCCTTAAGAGACAGCTAGATCATTTATTTAGTTGCATATTATATTTTTCTTTAAATGTTCTATGCATATGACTCAGTGGTATTTTTGTATTATCTGTACAGTGTCTTAGCCTCTACATTGTTTAATCTGTATCAATAGTGGTGTCTTCATTGCTTAAGTAAAGTTTCATTTATTCATGTGTAAGTTATTGTGGATGGACTGCAGGTTGGCAAAATTGTGGTATCCACCTCAAATGGATGGATTGCTTAAGCCTAATTACCAGTGATATATCTTTAAAAATAAAAACAAAGAGTGTCCAGGTAACTGATATGTCTGGTCTATATCGATAACTAAAGTGGTGGCAGTGCTACCAAGCCAGAAAGAAAGCTGTGGGGAATCAGAATTCTGTCAGCCTTCCCTGGAAATTTGTGAGTGTTTGTGTGTGTGTGTGTGTGTGTGTGTGTGTGTGTGTGTGTGTGTGTGTGTGTGTGTGTGTGCACGGAAGAGACTGGTGAGAAAGGTAAAAATGTACGTGGATTCCTAGCCAAATTCAGGTCTGTAAGTGATTAGTTTGCAGTTATAGTTACAGCTTGCAGTTATATAATTAAAAGAGTACAGATGTCAAAATCCCATACCAGGACAGCATTCTCTTTATTCATTTGGGACCACATCGCATTTTGTGAATTAGTTTTTGAATTTGATTTGTGAGTA
This sequence comes from Protopterus annectens, assembly GCF_019279795.1. Lineage (NCBI taxonomy): Eukaryota > Metazoa > Chordata > Ceratodontiformes > Protopteridae > Protopterus > Protopterus annectens. The sequence goes on along the minus strand of NC_056735.1, from coordinate 1,010,360,250 downwards.
CTTTTCTTCTTTTAACTTGATGGATACTAGTGGTGTGACTCAAGAAACCATCCTTTTGTGGCCAGTAGATCTATGCCAACCAGTGGACAAGACCCAAGGACTATTGCCCCTGTCCTTCATATACCAAGTTGTCAGACTAATTGGTAGTGGTAAATTTAAAATCCCTTTCCTGCCAGCTCGAGCCTTGATCCATCAGATTGTTTGTGTTAAGTCATGGCTTCTAAGACAAATTGATGGGAGTTGGAGAGGAAAATAAAATTAAACTTATAATGCCCAGTTTAGCTTTGTTACCTATGGTGTGTCTATAACCTATCAGCCACAAAGTGAAATGTACAGAGGTTAAGTTTTGGAAAAAATTTATTATATTTTTCATTCAGAATAGATAAAGAGCAGGCAGAAAATGAGTTGTTTTGATAGTAGTGCTAAAATGTCAGTGGCATAGCTGACAAAGGAGTATGGAGAAAAAAATAATCAGTGTGCAAATATGTCAAAGGAGTTGATGGTGCCAGCTTTGTGTGAAGTAAGAATGCTGTCTGAAGACAGCCTAACATGTGATGTGGTTATGTAGGAGACAGAGGAAAGGACATTCTGTAACGTCCAACCACAGTTTAAGAATAGCACTGTAGATGTTATGTCAGGAACTTGGCATTGTTGAGAAAATGCAGTGGCTGGAAGAAGAAAAGAAAGAAAAAATCAGTGCTAGCATGTAAAGGAAGTACTACACCTTCCATGATACAGGTGAGTATGGATAAGAGTGAAAGCCAAACATTAGAAGCTGAGGTCAGTAGAAAATGTTTTTCAGTGTGTAAAGTATAGTTGGTATTGGGTTACTTTATATAAGCACTTAAAATGGTGTGTAATCAGCATCAAGGTAACTAAGGAAAGTGCGGGAGGTCTTATTTTTGCATTTGTTGACCAGTGTAGTCCAAATCAAAATGGGAAGCATCCCTTTTCTTCACAGTGGCCCAGGGAGAAAACCTCCACAAAAGTACAATAGTAATATAATAAACAAGAATGTGCTAAGAGAAAGAAAAAAAAAACTAATTTAATACTATAGATATCTCTCTCTCTCTCTCTCTCTCTATATAGATATATATATATATATATATATCTATCTATCTATATATATATATATATATATATCTATCTATCTATATATATATATATATATATATATATATATATATATATATATATATATATATATATAAATATATGGTTTACTATCATTTAACCAGCTCTCACAACAGTGAATTGGGGTTATGTCGAAGAAAAACCTCGAAAGTGAAAATAACGAAAAAAAATAAACTCAAAGTGTGGTGAAAGTAAATGTTGACTTTAACATTTTTGAAAAGTCACCACCCTTCCGGGGACACCATTACTGTGCTTTGCACAGTAAATAACATGTTTGCAGGGGGCCATTCAGGGAAACTGAAGCTCCAAGGCACACTAAAGTAGGGAATAGGGAATTTACCTGTTCCCCACTCTAGTGCGATCTCGGAGTTGGTATATTTAAGTAGGGGGGTGTGGGGTGAAGACCCCCACTCAATGTAATTTTGGTAAGTGTTTTCTGTTTTTTTTTTTATCTTTTTATCGGTTCGTAGAACCGAGTTTCGCGAAAGTGCACTTTCGAATAAGTGCACTTTCGCGTAACTGAGCAGTCTACTGCTCTTTTTCGAATAAGTGGTATTCGATTAAAAGCTGTAGACCCATATATATATATATATATATATATATATATATATATATATATATAGTGGTTATAAAAAGTTTACACACCCCTGTTAAAATGCCAGGTTTTGTGATATATAAAAAAATGAGACCACGATAAATCATTTTAAAACTTTTCCCACCTTTAATGTGACCTATAACTTGTAAAATTCAATTGAAAAACAAACAAATTTGTTAGGGGAAAAATATGAAAAATAAAAAATGTACAATAAGCTGGTTGCATGAGTGTGCATACCCTTAAATTAATACTTTGTTGAAGCACCGTTTTATTTAATTGCAGCATTCAGTCTTCTTGGGTATTAGTCTATCAGCATGGCACTTCTTGACTTGGTAATATTTTCCCACTCTTCCTTGAAAAAGTGCTCCAAATTTGTCAGATTGCTCTTGTGCACAGCCCTCTTCAGGTCACCCAACAAATTTTCTATTGGATTTAGGTCTGGGTTCTGGCTGGGCCATTCCAAAAATTTAATTTTATTCTGGTGAAACCATTCTTTTGTTAATGTGGATGTATGCTTGGGGTCACTGTCATGTTGAAAGGTGACATTCTTCTTCATCTTCAGCTTTCTAGTAGATGCTTGAAAGTTTAGGCCCAAAGTGACTGGTATTTGGAACTGTTCATAATTCCCTCCACCTTGAGTAAAGGCCCAGTTCCAGCTGAAGTAAAGCAACCCTAAAGCTTGATACTGCCACTACCATGGTTCACCATGGGGATGGTGCTCTTTTGGTGATGTGAAGTGTTGTTTTTGTGCCAAATGTACCTTTTGGAATTGTGGCCAGAAAGTTCAACCTTAGTCTCATCAGACCATAACACATTTTCCTACATGCTTTTGGGAGACTTGATGTATTGTTTTGCAAATTTTAGCTGGGTCTGTATTTTTTTCTGTGTAAGAAAAGGCTTCTGTCTTACAACACTACCCCAAAGCCCAGACATATGGAGAATATAGGAGCTTGTTGTCACATGTAGTACACAACTAGTACTTGCCAGAAATTCAGCAGCTCCTTTGGTGTTGCTGTAGGTCTCTTGGCAGCCTCCCTGACCATCCCTGACCAGTTTTTGTGATCATTTCATCAATTTTGGAGGGACATCCAGTTTTTTGCAATGTCACTGTTATCCCATATTTTCTCCACTTTTTGATGACTGTCCTCACTGTGTTTCATGGCATATCCAATGCTGTGGACATTTTTTTTATCCCTTCTCCTGACTGATACCTTTCAACAATGAGATTCCTTTGATGCTTTGTAAACTCTCTGTGAACCATGGCTTTTGCTGTAGCAGGCAATTGAGTAAATGTCAGGAAAATCCTACTAGGGCAGCTGAACTTTATTTGGGGTTAATCAGAGTCTCTTTAATTGATGGCAGACGTGTACCCAAGAAGACTGAATGCCGTAATTAAATCAGGACGTGCTTCAACAAAGTATTATTTTAAGGGTGTGCACATTATGCAACCAACTTATTGTACATTTTTTATTTTTTATATTTTCCCCTAACAGATTTTTTTTTCAATTTGAATTGCACAGGTTATAGGTCACATTAAAGGAGGGTAAAGTTTTGAAATAATTTATGTGGTCTCATTTTTTCATATCACAAAAACCTGGCATTTTAACAGAGGTGTGTAATCTTTTCATATCCACTACACACAACACACATACATGAACACACACACACACACACACACACACACATATATATACATATATATATATATATATATGTATATATATATATATATATATATATATATATATATATATATATATATATATATATCTAAACAATAAATAGGTCAGATTAAAAAAAACACACAATGCAATAAAAAATTATGAGTTGTTTATTTATTGACATTTGATTACTAGAAAATCTGACTAGGTAGGAGCCCATTTACAGCAGAGGCCTGGAGACAAAAGCTCTAAAGTATTCAAAACATTTTAAGAACAATAATTTTACAGTCCTTAAAAATAATACAAAAAAAAACAAAAACAAAAAAAAAATACATATACAGTTAAAACATGGGTCTATATCACATGATCAAAGCTTTAGGTAGTCAAATACTTAAAGCTTGATCACTAAATGTCGAAGACCCAAAACTGCAAACTGCAGTTTCCACACAGGGAAACAATTTGTTTAGCCATTACGTGAATTTTACCCTTTCTGCAATGAGGAGCGATATCGGAGTTGGTATATTTAGTTAAGGAGGGTGTGGGGGCCAATATGTAATTGATTTATGTTTAATGTTTTTTTTTTTTTTTTTTTAGTTGGAGCAATGTCATTGTTTCCCTATATGGAAACTGCCATTCATGGTTTTGGGTCTTCGACATTTAGTGATCGATGTTAAGTTATTCGAGTAACTAAACATTCGATCATGTGATATAGACCCTTTAAATAATTATACCAAATTAGACATAATATGAAAACATTAGTTTAAGAATAAAAACATTTTTATGACAATGATTTAATAGAGAAATGTTAGTCAGTTTACAGAAGAAATTAAAGGTAAGTTAGTATAATACAAATAAAAATTGCACTATGAATTGAAAGAAAAACAGGCTTGTGGTATATTTAAAGAGAAAGCCAGGGGAGAGAAATTGATGGAAGTATGGAAGTGAATGAAAAAAGGAGAGTATGGAGGTGTAAGGCATGAATAGTTATTTGTTCATATTTAGGGATATAGTTTTTCCTGGTGATGTGCAAGAACAGAGACAGCTTTTGGTGCTAGGAAATCTTTCAGAATAATTTTGAATGATTGGAGGGAGGTTATTGACCTGATGGATAGAAATAAGGAGTTTCCGGCCTTAGTAACATGGTACGAGTACAGACAGTGCCCAGAAGATTTGATATGTTTGTGGACAGACAGGAGACTTTGGTCAATGGATCACAATGACCAACTAGGAACACATAGTTGTACAGAGTGTTATTTATTACTGGACAAGCAGATGGATTCTGGATAATTTTATAGCTGGTAAGAAGCTGTGTATGTGCATGCTGATTGGGTATGTCTAACCAATTTATGCTTTTTATAGCTATAAAGTGGTGGGTTTTGAAAGGGGTATTGGCTGCATATTTAGCAACTTTGCTATAGTATTGCTGAAGTTTTGATTTTTGTGATGCCTAAAGGTTAGCAAGGATAAGAGTGTTATAAAGAAGTCTAAGGAGAAGAAAAGTAGTGGCAAGTGTAGCTTTAGCTGCATCAGAGAGAAGGTTTTGGGCTTTATAAAGCATCCCTAGTTTTTGATGAGTTTTTATTATGCAATTTTGTTTAAGCAGTTCAAATTTAAGATTATCATTTGCTATCATCTCTAGTAATTTGCTATATGAAGTGACTTAAATGGTTGTATTATCAAGAAAGAGGACTTTAAATGTTTTTTTTTTTTTCCATGGGAGAGGAATTTGTGGGAAAAAAATGTTTTAGGGCTGTGCATGAGTTGTGAGTTACAAAGCAAAGTTTCAGTTGCTATTAAAACTTTTTGATTAATTTTTTGTAGGTGTGCCACATTGCCAGATGTGCAGATGAGTGTGGAATCATCTGTGTACTATATTATGGAGGCCTGTTTTGTAAATATGTGGAGGCTGTTAGTGAGAACTTTGAAGACAGGTGGACCAAAGATAGAGCCTTGTGGTATACCCATGTTGATTTGGAGGTATAGAGAGAGGGTAGAATGCCATTCACTGACTCCTACCTATTGAAGATGTAGCTTTTGAACCACAGAAGGGTGGGCTGAGGATGAACTAAACAGGACAATTGAAGTGAAAGTTTGCTGTGACAAACTGTATAGAAAGCTTTAGACAAGTCTAGAAAAAAATATGTTAGAAGTGCAGTGTTAGTACTATGAACAGAAGCCATGTTTTGTGGGGGTAGGAGTTCTTCCTGCAGAAGATAGTTTAGCAATTGTTTTTGAATATATTTTTCAAATATTTTGGAGGGGGGGGGGTAAAATTGCTATTGGTCTAAAGTTATAATTTCCTCCTTTGTGCAGAGGGATAATGTGTGATTTCTTTCCTGAAAGACGGAATGTGGGATTCCTGGATTAACCTATTTATAAGGACTGAGACAGGGTAGGCAAGAGTATCGGCTGCTATTATAAGGTATTCACTTGGAAGTTCATCAGATGAAGTAGGGCGTGGTGTGAGTTTGTCTAAGAGCAGTTTTATATAGGATGCAGCAAAGGTTTGAAGGTGAATGTGGTGATAAGTGGTGGCTGGGCAGGGTAAGCATTAGATGTTGGGGGAATCCTTGATTACAGATGCTATAACATTTATAAAATAAGAGTTGAATTGTTTTGTGTTTTCAAGTGATGAGTTATTGAGAGAGGGGTTAGGGTTAAATTTTTGGCTAGGATGCAAGAATTCTTTCATGACTATCCAGAATTGTTTAGGATTGTATTTATATTATTCTGACAGTTATTATAGTATAGTTTTTATCTTCATTAATTTGCTTATCCGTACAATTGCAAAGCATTCTAAAGTTTTTAAGATATCGTGGTGTTTTATATTCTGTCATTCTTTCCATGCTTTTTCTGTATCCTGCATTATCATTCTACTCTTTTCAGATAGCCAGATTGTATTATTTGTTTTTATTCTCTTCCTTCTAGGAGCTGAAAGGCTATTTAGGATATTCAGGAAAGTTGTATTGTATTCACTTGTAGCATCATCTAAGAGGAGGATTTTTAAGAAGTGTTAGTTAATAGATGATAGGTAGGTTAGTAATGCACATTTCTAAGTTAAACCTAGGAAAGTAAGTGGATGTGTTAGATGTCTGGTTGTATGGATTAGGAGATGATCACAGAGACAGTCAGACATTCTACCTGAGATGGCGTATTTGCTAAAGTCTTATACTAGAATCCAGTCTAATGGGGAATCACATGCCTTGCTTTAATATGTGGCACTATTAATTAGTTTTGTGAAACCAAATAAGTTCACCATAGATATAGGGGAGTTACAGTTTATGTCCAGCCAAATGACATTCACATCACTTTGTGTTATTATTTCTTGTGTTAAAATAATGTTGTATTGTTACAAGAAAAGTTAAATTAGGCACAGTTTTACAATATTGTACAAAGAATCAAAGTAAAAAGATACTGAATAGAGAGGATTTGAAGTCTTTTTCTCACTTGTAAAGCAATGCATTCAGTTTATTATGTAAGTTATGCTATGGTTAAATATTGTTTCCTTGCATGTTTCATGTTAATTATTGAAATGTATGGGGAAAATTTTTCAGAGAGCATAGAAAAAAAAGACAGATGGGGGTTTGGTCAAAATGGCTGACAACACATCTGGTGAAATCTCCAGCTGAAAGCTTTTCTCTGAGAGAAAATATAATAAAATAAAATACAATTTGAAGATACTGCCTAGCTAATTTTGTTCATTAATAGCTTCAAGTTCTTCAATAGCAATAGTTTATCTGCCAGAATTTCAACTGTTTTGTTAAGAGACAAGAGACTTCAACATCACTCAAGAAATGGTACTCTGGGTTCTTATGTTAAAAAGATTCAGTCAATATTATCTAGTATACATGATATATTACTTAAAATAGACACACTGGATAGAAAATTAGAATGTTTCAAAGAAGAGATCAGGAAGAGGATGGAACATTTTGAAGCTATTACAAAACAACACAATTCACAAATAAGCAGTATACAAGAAACTGTGAATGATCATGAAAGCAGAATAATTCAAGATGAGTCTCAGACTGAATTTAATGTAAAACAAAATAATATAAAAACACAATGATTTAGAAAACAGACTGAGATAAAAATAACATTAGAATTTATGGTATAGCTGAAAAGTATGAGGGAGGCAATATAATAAATGTGCTAACTACCTGACTACATAAAACTTTAAATCTGCCTGAAACATTATCTTTTGGAAATGAAAGAGCACATTGATTTGTGATAGTACCTTCTAAAAAGGAAAACTCACCACCACACTCAATTATTATCAAATTTATGCCTAAGAACAAGATCAAATATTACAAGCAGCATGGTCCAGCCCACCTATTAAAATAGGGGAACATGAAGTCAGATTTGACAATGACTTTTCCAGTAAAGTAATGAGTAAAAGAAAATCATGTTTATCACAGATTAAGGAATATAAAAACAGCAATATTAAAGACACACACATCTAATTATTAATCTCTGAAGAATCCAAAATATTTAACACACTGGAAGAGGCATCCACTTTTGCTAACAGCAATACAATCCTTACTACTGAAGAAATGGAGTGGAACAGTATCTCTATAGAGACAGAGTAAGCTGACCTCTTGGAAAACTTCTTCTAAAACTAAAAAGCCTAAAAACAAATGACTCTTATTCACTGATTGCTAGACTTTTATTTTCTGAAACAATAGATTTGCCTTTTAAGTAGAAGGTGTGTACTGGACTTTAAGCCTCAAAACATATGTAAGTATGTATTTATATTTCAAGCTAAATCATTTCTTCATCCTGAGAAATATAAAAGGTTAGTGCTATTGTTTTACTGTATTTACAGTGAAAGACAATATATTTCATTTAACTAAATCTATAAGTGTGTTTCTAAATGTTAGACAAATACGTTCTGTAAGAAAATGTCATTATGTTATAAACAACAGAACTGGTAAGTTTAAAGGTATGTAATTTAAGAATTTTATTTATTTAACATAATTTAGTATGTGCATTGCTGAGTTAACTGAATGTCAAATCTAAGTAATATGGTAATTGGGAGTGTTAAAGTGCTGGTGATTTTGTTTCCTAGTTCCTGTGTAACACACTCCTTTCACATGTCATTTACGAAACAGCAGATACACTGAGAAAGATACAGAACAAAAGAATGTTCCATTTCTTCAGAATGATACAATCTTCCCATCTTGAGTTGTGCTGAAGAAAATCTAGGTCAGCGTGCATCTTTGATATCTGTGAAAGAAGAAACATACCATTCCACTTTTTTTTTTCCTTGAGTATATATATATATATATATATATATATATATATATATGATAAATCTCCTCAAAATAACACTTATTTTCCTTTCTCACAAGTGAAGAATAGGTAAGGCAAAACTATAGTAATACTATAACATATAGTATATATAATACATAGTAATGTTGTAACATGATTTACTAACATTGTACATGCTAACAGCTTTTGCTGCAGTGTTATTAGCTTTAGCTATATATTAACTGTACATATTAATTAAAAGAAGTAAAGTTAGATGTCTGTTATTGATTAGAGCAGTTTAAAAAAACTAAGAAGAATGAAAAACTCACAGATGATATTAGTAGCTGCTGTGTGCTGTGAGTTTCATTTTCACATGCTGTAGCCAGATTCTGATGTCTTCATGTAAAGTTTAGATCAGAACAGCAGTCCACAATGACTAAACCAACATATTCAAATTAAATAAGCAGGAATTCTTTTATATATAGTCAAGATTGCTTGTAATATTCAAAATAAAAAAGAGTAACCATCTTATAAATATGCATATACACAAGGAAAATATCTACTATGTAAGATTAATACAAGAGCAGTATTAATAAATTAAGAAATATATAGACATACTATAATATTTATAGAGTGCTCATGATTAAATAACTCTTTGATGGGAGATTTTAGAAATAAGATGTATAGAATACGGTTGAATACCAACGGGAAAATAAGACAAAAATATATTTAAATAACAAACTACTTTTAAGAAAGATGTCTATTGCGTACACCTGTATATGACAGCAATGTGAATATAGATTTCATATACTTTACTTAGAAAATCATACAAAATATTCAAAATAGTATGAAAGCTCAAATTTAAAACTTGCTCATGTGAACATTGAAGCTTTTTCCAAGTTGAATGTTATTAGATTTACTAAGACTACCTGAAACAACTCATTTCATAAGTCAAAGTTGAAATGTGGGGGTTTTATTGCTGAATCAGTACATTAATTTTGATAGATAGTAAAGCAGATTTATCAATATGTTTGAATTCAGGAAAGTAGAATGGGATTTAAATTGAACACTCTATAAGTTTTAAATAAAATATAGACTGCAATTTTTGTGACCCCACAGAAATAGTAAGCTGTTTTCTTCAGCCTCAGAGATGTGCATATTTTTAAGAAGTAGTTTAATAATCTAACATTTTAAATATCTAGATATTTGATGTGTTGAGTATTACAGAACTTTGAAATATAGGCACTTGTACTTTAAAAACTAATCCAGAGCTTTTTGTTAGAGCTATAAAATATGTGTGTGCCTTTAGATATGATAAATATGTACATTGCTCTCTCTCTTTTGTATTATAGTTTAGTATGATAAAATTACCTGTGACCTGTAAGTTTACATATGCCTTTTGTCTCTTCAAGTCCCACTCTGTTATACTTATGTATTTACAGATCTAGTTATGTCATGTCAAATGAGTGAATAATTTAAGAATATTAAATAGGTAATTTATACCACTACTATATAAATAGGTATATAGTATACTGTTACAGGTATATAGCATACTATTTGTTAGATTATTTAATGTCTATGATTAATAGAAGAGGATTATTAAACTTGCTTGTAGTAACGGGAAATAGTTTTAAATGTCATAATATATAACAAAATGAATAGCCTTTTATTACTTTGACCTATATATGATATTATATTTATTATTTGTAAGTCACAGTAGCTTTTGGCTAGTTTTTTGATGAATTTTAGGTGTTGCTAGATAGAATGACAATTTAGCAGTTTGACTAGTTTTAGTATCCATGGTAGGTTGTGTTCTATTAGTATTATATATAGTTATAGTTGTAGACTTGTCTTCGTTTTTGTTATTTTTGAATTTTAATAGCTCGGTTTGTAGAAAGGAAGAACTCGAAAAAATATCTGGAATGTCAAGATACTGTCAGAGGAATACATTAGAGTCTTATATGTACTTAAATTAATTTGGTGGATAAATGAATCAAATTATCTTTTAAAAGAAATCTTTTTAAATTCACAGTATGGATAGTTTTATTTTATTATCTATTAATGTAAATTGACTAAATAATGGTAACAAAAGGAAATCATTAATGCAATATCTACAATTAAATAGAGAAGACATTATATTTTTGCAAGAGACTCACTTGATAGACAAAGATATAAAATATTTAAATAGCTTAAATTATGAACTGTCATCATCTGCTTCTTTTAACAAAAAAGAGACTAGAGAAACTATGATACTTTAGAGAAAACCCACTGTAATGTCAAAGGTCATGTAATCCTTTAATGATCCTAAAGGAATGTATACATTTGTAATAATTAAATATAATTGCACACTCTGTATATTAGCTAATTTTTGCTGGATCCCTGGAAGAGGTGCAAGAGTGGTTAAAGATCACTTATACTTACTACAAAGTCATTAAAAGCGTAGTTTAATTTTAGCAGGGGACTTTAACTACATATCTAGTATAGAAGATACAATTGAATAGAAGATAAATGCTGGCATCATCTAAAGCACTTAATAGATGGATTAGTAATAATAATTGAGTTGGTTTACTAGTAAAAAGAGAACATCAGTTGCTGTTCTCCAGTCATTACTCTAATGCTCATAAGGCACAAACTAGAATTGATATGATTTATGCCTCTATAAATTTTCTTAATAAATTGAATTATTTTAAACTATTCCTTATCCTCTGAAGAACAACAAACGACAAGGTATGATCCAGAATTTAATAAAAACAGCAAAGATCTCTCAGTAACACAAAAAAAGAACTCTAGCGCCTCGGCTTCACTTAAGCCTTCAAGGAGTAGTTTAGTTTTTTCATATCAGAAAGGAAGGAGCCTGAGAGATATGTTAGTATATACTAAATTAAAAAAAAACTGATGATAGTTTGTCACTGCAAATTTATTTTAAAGGGACAGACCATGTGGGGACTGCATAGGATGTGAATTCATAGTGCATACTTTCCCTAGAATGAATAATACTCATTTTCAAACAATAGTAGAATATCATTGCACTACTGAGAAGGTAATTTATGCCATTAAGTGCAACCGTGAGAAATATTATATAGGTCAGATAAAACAGATATTCAAAAGTATATTATTGGAACATCTGAGAGACATAAGGCAAGGAAAAATGGAAAGTCCTTTAGCCCAACATTTTAGACAGTACCATAATAGTAGTTAGTTCTGTTAGCTTAAAAGTCGCTATTTTAGAGCAGATAAAATGAGAGAGAGAGAGAGAGATACAGTGAACATATTAGGAATATGTTATTATATAAGAAAACACTTTCTATTTTAAAATATGGCACTTTAATTCCACAAGTCTGAATACAGACTGCTGTTGGAAATGTATTATTTAACTATGTGGAAATGTATCTTTAAAAGTCTTAATAAGTGTATATTAATTAATTGATTAGTAATTGAAGTGGCAACTGTGAGTATTTAAGTAATTGTTTTTTTGTAATGGAAGTACTCCTTGAAGGCTTATGTGAAGCCAAGGTGCTAGAGTGCTTTTTTTGTGTTACTTAGATATTTTTGCTCTTTTTATTAAATTCTGGATTATACCTTGATGTTTGTTGTTCTTGGGAAAATTGGTTTGGAGTGTTGTCAAGAGTATTCCTTATCTCTATCTGATCATAATGTACTAAGTATTAATATAATAATAGGTATAAGGAAATTTCTGATTATTTATAGTATCCCAGTATATATGATGAAATTAAAAGAGTTTAAGGGTTACCTTAATGAATAAAATCAAGGATTTGCTATTTTTCAATGATAATGGTCAGGTCAGTAAAGTCATATAATGGGACTCTTTAAAACTGCATATTAAAGATAGAATGGGAAGATGGGCTAGAAATAAAATGAAAGAATGGGATAAAGAGTTGTTAGAAATGCAAGATGAAATATACAAAGCGAGGTCTGAACAAGAAACAAATTAATAATCCAACATCCACTGAGCTGTCTACCAACAAACATGGCAATCACTTCAAGAATAAAAGGATATTAGCATAAAAAACATCTTTATTAACTGCTTTCTTCCACCTTGTATCAGATTTCATCAGAAATACTGCCACGTTCACATTACATCTTTTTATAAAGAATATCAACCAATAAAAACCTTCTAACAATAATTTAAGGTACAAACAGCTCATTAATTAATTTCCCATCTATTAAAAAAATAATATTAATGGCATCATTTAATCCAGGGTGACAATCATCCCTTAATCTAAGATGACATTCAGTCTCCTTTGTTTCAAGCTTGTTTTTAAAATCACCTCATCTCATATCCAGGAGTATATATTTAAAACATAAAACAAAAACTTATTAAACCTTAAACAACTTTTTGAATGCTTATATAGGGCATTGATCTCATCTTTAACATCAACTGAATAAAGAGGCTCTTCTATCCTTTTTTGTAAAGACATTATAGTAATGCCTATGTAAAATGCTGAACAAGCTGAACAAATACCAACATATATAAAACCTTTAGAGTGACAGTTGTAACATTCATGGCTGGCAAAAGTTGTATCTATATGGGAAAAACAAATTCATAAATACATTGAAAAACCGAACAAAACTTAACACTTGTATGCCCCTTAGCTCTAACAGTATTATGTGTGACAATAGAAAAACTATCATGTTGCAGCAATGTTTTTAAATTGATGTTCTTCTTATAAACAAACTTTGGATGAGGGCCGACCACCTTGATCAGTTTTTTATTTCCTTTTATAATATTCCAATTATTCCTAATAATTTCACAGATACAATGATTGCCAGCAGACATATCCAACACAAACAGAATAATGTCCTTCAAAAGTATTAAAATCTGTACCAATAGTAACTTTAATGAAGGGTTTCAATAAAATAGGTGAAAATTGTTTATCTCTATTACCCAATACCTCTTCAGATGTTTTTATTAATGTGTGCTCATCATACCCCCTTTGTTGAAATAATCATATAATAAATTTTATTTCATCAAAGAAATCTTAGTCTTGAGAGAGTAACCTAGAGGTCCTAATAAATTGACCTCTACGAATAGCAAATTTCATGAATAGGGAATGATTACTTCCAAAATGTAAATAATTGTTATCAAAAGTTTGTTTCCTATGCGCCCTACTATTAAACATTTTATTACTAATCCTCCATTCCAAAGTTATATGTATAAAGTCCACTCTTGTTCCAATATCCCCTAAAAAAAATAAAAAAAAATCCAAATTGCTCATTAATTCATCAACAGACTTGATACTGTCCTCCAATAACCTTCTATTATAAAAAAATAAGTCAACCACAAATGTTTTGTAAAAGATTATTTTTGTAAAAGATGAAATACATGGTAAAATCTTGGTTTTCCAGCACTCAAACACTAAATTAGTAAATGCTGGAGCAACGACGGGACCCATGACTACTCCCTTTGTTGGTTTTAAATACTTATTATTAAAAGTGAAAAACATTTTCCTTAAAACAATTTCCATTAAAAAACAATATAAATTGATCAGCTCGGTGGTGAAACAGGTATTTTTAGTAATGTACTACTGAAAACAAACTCCAACCCGATATCATGGGGGAATAGTCATAAACAAAGACACTATATAAACAGTAAACATAAGGTTATTTTTAGTATTATAAAAAAATCTTTCATTAAAATCATAATTAATAGGCCCCCAGAAATCACATGAGTTTTTGACGTAAGACCCCATTCTTTGTACAAGGGATTTTAAATTTGATCTAAATAATTAGAAATACCTTCCATAACATTGTTAAGAGCCAAGCAATAGGTCTAAATGGGGCATGTTCTTCATTTTGTTTTTTGTTTTGTTTTGTTTTTTTTTTGTTTTTTTTTATATCAAATAAGGTCTCTATTTCTGGCTGTTCAACTAACAAATAGTTGTAGGTCTTAAAATATAGCACCCCTTCCATAAGAAAATCATATAAACAACCAGCATTGAAACTATACTTCCTTTGAATTTCCCTAAAAGTAATCTCTTTATAATCACCTGTTTTGTTTAACAAAGCTTCTTTCCCTCCTCCATAGCCAGTTTATGTCATAATAACCATCCTGCACCCTTTGTTGGGTTTCATAAACTTTAAAGTTTTGTTACTATGTAGTAGATTCAAAGCTTCACTTTCTTCTCTATTTAAATTATAATATTTGTTCTCAGGTTCTTTGTTCAATATTTTCCTAATTTCATTTTCACAGCTCTGTTAACACCTGTAAGGTATTATGCAACATAGGTTTATAATCAGAAGGTTTTCTTAACAAATCAATTTATCCATTTTGACCACATAATGCAATAAATAATTAAAATTCAGTTGATGTATCTACATTTTAATTTCTAATAAAGTTCTTATTAAATCAGGTCTAAAAGTGGGTATGAAATGAAGTCCCAGTTTTAATACATTAACTTGAATGGGACTCAGGCTAATATAATGTCAGATTAAAACCTTTAGGGAAACAAATCAAAAACAATCACATTAGCTTAGCTATTTTAGTCCATCCAAATAAAAAACTATAATCACTATCAAAATAAAAAATAAAAATTCACAGAGTTCAGTTCCACACACTTTTATTCAGTCACCATCAATCTGGTACCTCAGCCATTCACCTTCAAGCATCTGACTTACAGTTAACATTCATTCCTTTATATACATGTGGAACCTTATGATCCCTAATTAACCAATGAATCCATATAAAAAGTAACATCAAGAAAATATATACTACTCTTATTTGACTCATATGAAAACTTCAAGCCATGGAAATTATTATTCAATACCTCAAAAAAATCCAAAAACGTTTTCATATCTTACATACTAAAATCAAATAATGTATGTATCTCTATATAATACTACTTTCCCTACATAGAAGTCTGTTGGTATATAAATTGCTTTTCAAATTAACACATATATAAGATTGCATATGATGGGGCAAATGAAGCTCCCATCACAGTACCCTGTAACTGCAAAAAAAAAAAAAACTCATTCTTGAAGTAAAAGTAGTTGTGGGTCACACTAAACTCTAATAAATGTAACAAATATGATGTCCAAAGTCCCTCCCCCATCATTTTTTTCACAGCTTCAAAACCCCACCTATGATTGATATTAGTATATGATAAGCTTACATCAATAGTTACCTAGTAATAATCTTGTGATCAAATTAAATGTTTAACTTCATTTAATAATTTTTGAGTATTTTCAATATGTGCTGGTACCTTATTTAAAAGTATTTTTTTCAAATGAAAGTCCAAAAACCTCCCTACATTTTGTAACTAAGACCCAATACCAAAAATAATATGTCTCCCTGGAGGATTTTGTAGACTTTTATGGATTTTAGAAATTGCATACATCACGAAAGCTTCTTAACATCATAATTTCCCAAAAATCCCAAAGTGGTTGGCCCTGAAACAAAGTTTGTCCATAAGAAGAAAATCAACTTAAAAACATTGTTGCAACATAATAGTTTTTCTATTGTCACACATAATACTGATAGACCTAAGGGGGCATACAAGTGTGATTTTTGTTACATTTGTCGATTTATTTACAAAAGACCCTACATTTGTTTTTTCCCATATAGACAAAAACGTTGACGGACATGAACCTTACAACTGCCAGTCTAAACGTGTTGCATATGTTGGTACTTGTTCACATTGTTCAGCATTTTACATAGGCATGAATACAAGGTCCTTGCAGAAAATGGGTAAAAGAACATCTTTATTGAATTAAAGGTAATGATGAAACCAATGTCTTGTATAAGCATTTAAAGATTTATTTAGGGATTTATAAATTTTTTATGCTTTAGATAATGTAAAGTTGGATATGAAAAAAGGTGATTATAAAAACAAGCTTGAAAGAAAGGAGACTGAATGGTAGCTTAGATTAAGGGCTTATTATCACCCTGTATTAAATGAGGCCATTAATATTAAATGTATTTTTTTAATAGAAAGTAAACTAATTAACCAGTTGTTTACACCTTAAATTGCTCTTAAAAAGTTCTTCTTGGTTGATATGCTTTATAAAAAAGATGTAATGGGAACATGGCAGTATTTCTGATGTATGTGTGATACACTGTGGATGAAAGTGGTTAATAAAGATATTTTCATATTAATATCTTTTCATTCTTGAAGTGAGCTCTGTGATTGTTGGTAAGCAACTCAGTGGATCTTGGATTATTGGATATTGCTTTTCCATCTGTACAATTCTTTTGGTTAGTAGTTTGGTTTTTGTTCTATGGCTCATGACAATGGTGAGTAGCTTTTACTTCCAACTATTCAACCTGTTATGGATAGTCAAGAGAAGATGTTGAGAGATTTCAAAACTGCCTTGGTGGAGGTTCAGAGAACAATGGTATTTATATTTGTCCACCAAGGTAACATTATTCTGTAACCATTATAAAAATGGTAAAGAAACTCACTATCAATTTGAACATTTGTTTGGATGACAATCCAACTTTATACCGCATGAAAATGTGGCTCTTGGTCAACAAGCTTTGTCTCCTGTCATATGTGTTGGTACTCAACTTGGCAATTTCTTTTTTAAGAAATGTCCCAACCCTTTTGAAAAACCATTGGAATGTTATACTGGAATTGACAAACAAGAACATAAAGAGAAGTTAGCTGAATTTGAAAAGAAAGTTAAGAGGTACTGTTCTATTTCTCTTAAGAATTTATATTTTGAGCAATGTTTGGCATTGAAAATAGTAAACAGAGGTTTGTGTTTTTGGTAAACTTCTGAATGGACAAGGAAATACTGAAGATTTTTCCATCAAATTAGTTGCATTCTTTAATAGAGCAGGTTTGCAGTTTCTCCAATTACTCATCAACCACAATAAAAATATTATGGGTTTATCACAAGAAGAATGTACTAGTCTTGATAGTTACATTACAAAGACTATCACAGCTTTTCTGGGATTAATCACTGACTATGATAACATCTTTCAAGTTCTGGATAGTTATGAGAAGACTGTTGTAATTCATAAGCAGAAAAAGATTCTCAGGTACAAAATAGCTTAACAGACTAAGAATGTTTATCCTGTTTTTTCTACTAAAAATAATGTTGTTGTTGTTGTGTCTTTCGGCTTTTCCCGGTTAGGGGTCGCCATAGCGGAACTCCAGTCTGCTAATGATTGGTAGTTGATTTTTACATGTCGAGTTACCAGCCCTGATGCACAACCTTCAACGAAGGTACTCCCATTCATGCATGTCTCCATGCAGAAGACACTCTAGCTGAGAATTGAACTGGACAGCGTCTTACTGTGAGGCGACAACTCTACCGCAGCACCACCACCTCGGATTTTCTACTAAAAATAATAACTTTTTTTTTGTGGGAGGGAATTAACAACATTAATTTTTCTCCTGGTAAGAAATTGAATGTGAGTGTTAATACCAAGAGACATTGTATTACCAATAATCCTGTCTCTTTAAATTATGAACTGACTGGTGAAGGAAGTGATTCCACTCATACTTCATTTTCACTAAATAATTTTCATCCAGTTACTTGAAACAAATGGTAGCAACAATGCCTTTGAACATCTGCAAGTGGAAATCATGGAGAAATTTTCTTTAATCTCACCTATATGTAAACGAGGAATGATGATACTTTATTCTCCTCATATAGACCTATTTTTTGTAAAATGTAGACTACAAAATATTTACTTCCATTTTCTCCACAAGATTATGAGATATAATAGATAAATTAATTAATAAACATCAAAACGGATTTATAGTCAGTTGTGTATGATAATATAAAAGGGTAGTAACTATCTAAGATTCAGCAAATGGAATGATCAAGAAATTGACCCTAATTAGCTTAGATATTGAGAGACCTTTTGATTCTGTAGGTTGAAACTACTTGTTTAAAATTGTAGAAGTGTTTGCATTTCCAGAACAGCTTATTGTAATATTAAGAACCTGTATAGAGACTCCAATGCATATGTTAAAATTGGATCTCACATTTCTCAAAAATACACTTTAAATAAATGCACTAAACAAGGATGTCCCTTGTCCTCTTTATTATTTGCATTAGTTATTGAACCCTTAGCTAATAGTATAAGAAGCAATGGAAAAACTGATGGATTCTCAATTAATAGAGATTGTCAGTCTAAAATATAGCTTTTTGTAGATGATGTTTTACTAACTGCAGGAGATTTAAAATATTTAAACAAAGAAATAGATGAGGGAATTGAAATGTTTCAAGAAGTATCACTGCAGAAATTTAACAGCAATACAACTGAAACTTTTGTGTTAAATCAATTGCTAGATAGTAAGTTTAAGGATAAATATAAATATATGCAAAAATGACAGTGCAATAGCAATCCAATGGTATTCCAATAAATTGGATAAGGCCAATACGTCGGATTGCTATTGCGTTGTCATTTTCGTATATAGTTTGTTGGTTGTTGTTTCTTCACTTTTTAATAAATATAAATATAATTGGGAAGGAAAAAAATTTTAAATATTTAGGAATAAAAATCTATCCAGATGTGAGAAAGATTATTAGTAATAATTTTGAAAAAGTAACCGAAGAAGTGTTACTTATTAAAAATTAAATTAATGTTTTTTGTTACTTTTGAGGATAGGTTAGTGCTTATTAAAATGATTATGCTACCTAAGATTTTATATATGTCTCTATATACACACACACACACACACACACAAAAATTGCTGAAAGCTCAAATCACTGAAACCACATTTCACTAAATCACATTTAACTGAATGTAAGTATTGTTGGGCAAATAAAACGTAAATGCCCTTTTCCCCACTGTAGTGTAATCCCCACAAATTATCACATAAATAACAACGTTCTAAGCATGCAGTCAGCTGTGAGGGGATTTGGGCACCCAGATTGATAGCAGACTGACTTTTGACCACCATACTGTTTCCATTGTACAGAAAGCTTTCTACATGGCCAACCTCATAAGTAAAGGTATCTCATCCGGGGACAAGGAGGTCATAACATCCCTGTATTCTTCCCTTATAAGGCCCATTATTGAGTACAACCCCCCCCCCATTTGGTATGTACCTCTCAAAGCACAAGCAGCAGCTGGAAAGACCACAGAGGTTCCTCACCAGGAGAATCCAAGGCCTAAATAATCTACCATACACAGATAGGCTAAAAGCTCCTCAGAAGTGACCTTTGTCTGGCATACAAGGCAATCCTGACCCCACCTTGATGGGACTGATGCATATCTGCAAGTCAAGCTCCACTCGAGTAACCCGCACACATGGCCTCAACTTTCTCTGTGACATCAATGCTAGCAGGACAGATTTGTCAAGCAGAGCACCTCACTGGCCCTCTTCAAGAGAAATCTTGATGAGTGGATGGGAAATAGAAAATTCACCCTACGGATCACTCCAGTGGCTTTACTCGACAGAGGCACTGGGAACTAAGGTCGGGTGGCACAATGCCAGGGTGATTCTATGGGCTAGGCTTGTAAAGGCTCCAGGATCATTAGCCTAGTACACACCTTTGAACCTAGGGACCTATGAACAAAGCATTCTCCATCTTTTCTGCTACAGTGGAAGGCAAAACAATGTTCATATGTAGCAATATAATTTACCACTACAAGGATATATTTCTTACATGTGAAAATTCAGTTAGAAAGAGATCCAACAATATCCATAGCTACCCTCTGAAACATCTCTTCAGTAACATGCAAAGGCATTAAATAAGTCATGACTTTATCTCCAGCCTTGCAAATATTTAGCACTGATAATAGATCCTGGAATACCTTGTTACATCTTTTGCAATCACTGGTCAATAAAATGGACGCAAGAGCTATTTTTTATATTTATGCACATATGGCTTGTGAAAGGAATATATTGGTCTATGACCCAATGGGTCCCATACAGAACGCCGACAGCTCACAACGCTGACACCCATATGGCTGACGCCATATGGTCGACGTTCAGAATATCGACAGAGGGGAAACGCGATCTTCCAATAGTGCAGAATGGAAAAATTTCCATTCTTGCACTGTAGTTGGATTTCGGAGTTGGTATATTAAAGGTATGGGGGTGTGGGGGGCAGAAAGGGGGTGCAGGGGGTTATAGCCCTCCTCCTAGCACAAAAAAGGAATTTTTATTTACCTTCTTTGTGAAGTTCTGGCACTGTCGATATTGTGAGTGTCGACCATATGGCATTGGCCATATGGGTGATGGTGTTCTGGGCTTTCGGTGTTCTGTAGGTGATCTGACCCAATACATCTGTTGGCAGACTATGGGTACTGCCAGCTTCTGTAGTACATTCTCATGTATAATAATATTTAGTCCCTTTTTAATTTTTCCAAGTCGTTTTGCTTTCTACCCTTCACAAAATCAAACTGTGTAGAATACAGAGTTTGGAGATTCCCTATACCCTTGTTTGTTAGGTCCATGATGATGCGTTCAATAGCTTTGAATATCAGACTCATCAGGCTAATGGGGTGGTAGTTCCCAGGGTCTGTAGTCACTCCTCCTTTGTGGAGAGGGATGACTGTAGCAGTGCACCATTCGGTAGGGACAAAGCTTGAGATGAGGCTATGATTAAACAGGGCACACAGGTGAGGTGCCAGTTCACTCTGTAATTCATGTAGAACACAGCCAGGGATATTGTCAGGTGCCATAGAAGCTGTATTCTTGGCTTTGAAAAGTGCTGTTTAACCTGTGCAGCAGTAATACTGGGTGCCTAGCAACCTTCTGACATTGTGACTGGTCCTATGGGGTGGAGAGAGGGGTAAAATTTGCACTGAATCTGTTGGCCAGTATATTGGCAATATCTGTTGTTTTGGTATAGGAGGTATCATTGTGCAGTAGCTCAGAGCAAATATGGGTATTGCCGTGGAGATTCTTTACATAACTATAGAAGGCCTTGTGGTTGTCTTTACTATCTGCTGCAATTCTGTTTTCATAGCTAGCTTTAGAGGATTTGATGAGGGAATTTAACTTTTTGTTGAGGCTGATAAGGGAGTTTTTCCAGTCTTGGACCTTTACGTTATTCCACATTAGTTTCCTCCTTCTGTTGTAGAGTTTGTTTATGACATGGGACCACCAGATTGGCTTCCTTTTTTTGTTAGACATTTTTACAAAGGTGGGTTTCTCTATTGAAATACCTTGAAATTTAGGCAGCCTGTTTACCTGAACTGCTGCCTTGACTGCGGTTGTACTGCAGAATAAATCATTTAAAGACTACCCTTACCATCTACAAACAAATGATACAGAGATATTAAATGCCATACTGATGACAATGTTAAGAGTATTTTCAGAACAGTTAAAGAGAGAGAGTAGCAAATTATCTACCCAATTTCTGTTTGCATAGAAGGAGCTGCCACAGGAATCCAGAGTTTTTTTTTTCCTCTTTAAGTTACTGTGTGGCAGAGGGTGATTTGGCCAGTAGATTTAATTTGTGATGAGGGTGAGTGTGATTCTCAGAGTAAACTGCTGTGAAATATGTCCTTAATGTATGAGTTAGGCTTATGGGTCTTACAGGAATGATTAAGCACATCTGTCACAAGCAAAAGAACAGCAAAAAGTCTAGCCAAAGAGTATTTGAGCAGCAGGTGACTGCTTATTTCTGGTAGAAGAAAAAAGCTGCAGACAGTCCTCTCACCATTTTGAAAAATGAGAATTATGTAAACTATATGAAAGTTGAGGGGCAGAAGCACATACTCTGCATTGTCAACATGATAAAACCCTGTCATGACAGAGCAGCTCTCATACTCAATATGTGACATGAGGTACCTTAGAAACAAAAAGAGAATCTGGTGGTAAATATATTTGGCAAGGCTTGATTTGCCACTTCGGTGGATAGGGTAGCCCTTTTCCAACAGCTAAGTATTAGCCAGAATCAGGAAATCCAGTTACTCTTATAGGAATTTAGAGACATGCTTGCTAGAAATTCAAGGTATGCTAGCCTGGATGTGTGCTGTCTTGACACATTACCCCAGCAGCTCATCAAGCAAGCCCTTTACAGGGTGATGGAAAGAGTAAGGCAATCTTTGTGAGTGGAACTACAGGACATATTGGAACTGCATTACTACTGCAGTCCAGCAGCCCCTTAACCCCAACAGTGGTGCAAGTTCCAAAGAGAGAGAGATAGTAGCACCAAGTAATAGGTGCATTAAAGGAAACTGGTAAAAGAAAGTAACAACAATATATGAAACAAAATAAAAAAAATGTTGAAAAAAATGTGGAGCATACCAATGATTTTAGCACTTTCTTTCAATATTTGATTCAGAACTTCATTAGAAAAAAAATATTTCACCACTCACTTTAAATGCATAGTCTTAAAGTCACACATTCTAAAAACAACTAATGCTATCAAATTTGGTATGAGACCTTAGACACAATATACTTTTTAAACTAATAATGATATCCAGACTAAGTGAAAAGAACACTGCTAATGTAAATTGTTAGACCAACTCTTTTGCCCCGGCCTTTTCAGCATAATCATCTCCCCTACTGCTTAAAATCAAAATTTTCTACAACTAAAAAAACAAATTTCTTAAAGTTAGCACATACCTTATTATGCCTTGCTTAATGCATTATTCAAAATTTTGGTTCAAAAATTTGTTCAGTTAACCCCCTTTTTATTTTACTTATTTAAAAACTTCGACAACTTGTACAATTTGCCAAATAAATTAAACCCTTGGTATGGCAACTAAAATGTCCCTTTACCCCCAAAATCCTGTTGATTTTAGCTATTGAGAAATAATGGGAATTGTTAAGGAGCCTGTATTGTTTACAAGCTTCATAATGAAACATTCCCTTTTCATTAGAAGCATTTTGTATTTTTTGTTGTACCAGCATTAGTCGTTTCCAATAAATACTTAATACTGAATCCTCTTCTACAAATAATCTCTTGACTTGTTCCCAATAGATTAAATAATTACTGGTTACTTAGAATTATTTTTCAGCTATATTTAACCAAATGTATAATCATAAAGACATACACTGAGAATGTAGGAATAAATTAGTTTCCCCCATATTCACTTGATTCTATCTTTTCCCCTTGGTTTCCAACTTTGACCTAATAAAATTTCTTGAAACTTAGACTTCCTCTATTTTAAAATGTCTTCTTCACCAGAGAGGATGGGTACCCTTGCAAAAATGTTATTTCATCAATAAGCCTGTTACCCTTAGAAATACATCTAGCAGCTCTCACATGCTGTTACTTTACATTTTTCTTAACATAAATAAGACAAACACTTATAAGTGCAAGCTGCTGTTTGCAAAGCTATCTTTTCTAAAAAATCTTTAATGCCATTTTCAAATTTCCATACCTCTGGACTACAGAAAATTAAACCATCACAAATAGGCAGATGCTTACCCATTCCAAGGACTCATGAAGCATTACAGTAACTAGGTATATGTAATTATCTATCCAATATTGTCTTGAGCAAAGGCTACTGACCAGTACCCTGATATCTGCAGTCAAAAAGGGTTCAGCATTTATGACACAATTTGGGTTATGTGAGGTTAAAGTTTCTGCCCCTTGAAATAAAGAATGCCCCAACAACTTTCCAAAGTCTTGTAAATTGCATCCCAGCATGAACCGGAGAATATGACCTTGATCATCTGGATAACTCTGCCTTCTAGAGCATGTCATGACAGAATAGGTAAACATGTTAGAGACGTTTGGTTATTGATACCTTGAATGATGAAATAAGTGTATTGAATGATAATATAATGAAGGGCAATGATTTTACATGATATAAATTCAATTACGAACGTGTTTTTTCTAGTATTAATGGCCAAATAGAAAAGATGAAAATCACAAAAAATAAAAAACTAATGAGGGACAATAATGACTATATGAAGGGGTCATCCTATCCTAAGCCCCCACCTGCACAAGAATGGCTTAGCCCTGATACTCGCTTAGCTAATACTAACCAACTTGCAAATGACCCTAGTATTAATGAACAATATACGGGTGATTTTGAATACAGTTCTTTGGAACGTACTGATGCTGAAGTGGCTTCCACTTCTAATAATTATGGTAAATCTACCAGCAGTTCTTGGAATGGTCGTTTAAGGAACAATGGTAGGAGGTACAGCAGCAGTAACTGTACCTCTGGGGAACCCTCTTTTAATAACTCACAACAACCCACTACCAGTGGCGTGAATCAAGGTCACAATTTTTACAGGAGGGGCCATCAGCCTACGGGCCCAGGGAACAATTACAGACCATACCCGATGAGGAACCAGTCAGTATGAGCAACCCAAGGATAACTATTTCTCCAGCTAGAGATTACCTAGCTGGAGTTGAAATCCCAGAGGGTTCTTTTTCTTCTCCCACTTTTAGAACCATCTACAACAGCATGCAAGACTTTAAAATATTTAATTATTCAGATGTGGAAGTGGACACATCTCTAGCTGACCTTTTGGCTAAAGGGCAGACTCTCATACCTGACACTCGAACTAACTTAACTTGAACTATAATTGATTGTAAGTTATTTGTACATAAAGTTAATTTAGAATTTTTGTTAAAAGAACATCCTAGGTCAGGTAATGAATGTAGAGGACTTAGTACATTCAACCCACCACTAATACCAGGTTTAGAAGTCTTTGAGAAAATTTGTGATTGTGTGTGTGTTGGATTTAAGGGATAGTTTAGGGAGCAACAGGAATAGACCACCAATTAAAAGGAATAACTTCACATGTGAGGATAGAGAGAGAGTTTAGAAGGTTGAAGTTTCAGAATGTAATAGTGGTAAAACCGGATAAA
The DNA here is from genome assembly GCF_019279795.1 of Protopterus annectens. NCBI lineage: Eukaryota > Metazoa > Chordata > Ceratodontiformes > Protopteridae > Protopterus > Protopterus annectens. The sequence goes on along the minus strand of NC_056735.1, from coordinate 1,010,334,906 downwards.
GTAGGGGGTTTTGTGTTCTTTGATAATGATGATTATACAGCAAGAATGGAAAAATTACTTGATTCAGAACATTATAATGTGGCTTCTCTCAATGAGATGAATCAAGCACACCTAAAAATCAAAGTTTTATTGAATGATTTATTCATTGAATCACGTATTTCAATTGATAAATTTAATTACATGTCATGTTTAACCCCCCTTACACCGGTGATATTCGGGATATCAAAAATTCATAAGGATTTGTCGAATCCACTACTTTGACCTATAGTTAATGTCAAGAATTCTATAACTTATCCCATAGCTGAATTTGTGGATACAAAATTAAAGAAATATGTAGAAAAAAATAGACCATATTTGTAAAGATTCCTGGTCATTTTTGAAGAATATCCGTGATTTGGGATACGAAGACAACACCATTCTATTAACAATAGATGTTAAAGACCTATATACAGTAATCCCAATAGATACAGGCATAAAATGGGTGTCCAGTTTAAAACATACTAAAGGGGCTACAGAAAATGAAATTTACCTCCTGCAAAAACTACTGGATGTAATACTTACTAATAATTATTTTATGTTTAATGGGCAATATTTTTTAAAGAAAACAGGGGTGGTCATGTGCTCCCCGTGTGATGTGAATTTCGCAAATTTGGTGATGGCACAATGGCAATCCATGTACATTTTCAATAATAACCCATTTATGACAAATACTAGGCTTTACACCAGTTTCCTTGATGATGTTTTTATTATGTTTAGTGGATGTATGGATGATATTTCGAAATGAGTCTCCTATTTGAATGAGATGACTGGTTTCTTAAAATTCACCTCCAATTCTGGTTTCAATAGTACTACCTATTTGGATGTCGAATTATATAGAAATGAACATGTCATTTTTTAAGGCACTGATCCATAGGAAAACAACATATTCAAACTCATTCTTGCACTTCACCAGTTGTCACCCCTTACGACAAAAAAGATCAGTGGTAAAGGGGGCAACTGGTGAGAGCAGCAAGAATGATTTCGGAAGAAACTGAATTCAAGCAGGAATGTCAAGTATTATATGACATGTTTCTGAAGTGGGGGTACCCTGAGCATTTACTTGATGAATTAACCTTCGAGGTTCAGCATAAGAGGGCTATTGGTGAATACAAACCTATTCTAACTTCAGGTTTAGATACCAGAGGCATACAGATGGAGGAGAACATGATTAGGAACAATACACCAACATTGTCTTTTATTACATCTTTTAGTTTAGATACCCCTATTATAAGAAACATACTGTGGAAGAATTGGGATTTGTTGAGAACAGATACTGATCTGATGTCCATTATAGAACCATTCCCCAGGATAACTTACAGAAGGGGACCCAACCTCAAGAATTTATGGGGGAATAATTCTAACAATCTAGTGAGAACAGCGGGCATGTATAAGTGTGAAAGTTGCCCCTATTGTAAATTTATAGAAGTAGGGGGTATCTTCAACATCAGAGAGAAGAAATTTAGTATAAAGGGCAGATTTAATTACCTTACCAAGGGGGTAGTATACCTGGCAACCTGTAGGTCCTGTCCATGTTTTTATATAGGCAAGACATACCGTTAATTAAAGGATAGAATATATGAGCATGTATATAGCATTAGGAAAGTGAAGTTGGAAAATGCACTAGCCCATATACATGAATGTTCTGATCATGCTTTTTTATTTAAGGTTATAGTCCAGGTACAGTACAACCCAAGAGGGGGTCCTATGAGCCTATTGTTGGAGCTCAGGGAACATATGAGGAAAATTAGGCTGAACTCTTATAACCCCCGGGTTTAAATGATAAAACTTCCCTATCCTGCCTTTTGAAATTAAAAAGTATTCAGATATGATAGTTTTATTCACCCAGTGGGTGTTTTCCCAAGTATGCCAGTTCTTAGCCTTTTTATACATGAAAATATACATCCTATGGATTTATTTAATAGCTGCATTGTTTTTTTTAAAAAAAAGGTTTTACTGTTCCATTTTTAAATAGTGTATATGGTTGGATTGTATTTGGCATTGTTTTACTGTTTTTTATCACTTTTCATATTTATATTTATATTTATATAGTGTTTTTTACTACTTTTCATCACTTTCTTCCCTTTTGTCAGTTTATGTCATACTTATTTTCCAGAGTTCATTTTAGATTTGTCAGACTTTGCTGATCCTGATTTTAACAGTGTAGTATTTCCTTTTAAATGTAAAATGAATTGTGATATCCAGTTACATATATAAGTTGGTTTGATTAATTGTCAAATTTGTCTGAAGAAGTCTTGCTTAAGAGAGCAAGATGAAAGTGCTAACTTTATTGTTTTGTAATGCGAGTATTTTAAGTATTAAAAGTGGTCTCAGTGGAGCTGGCAGCTTATTTTTCAAATACAAACACGACAACATTTCTCATATGGCAGAACCTTTACCATGGTTACCGATAACTCTGTATAGTGGTTGTACAGAGAACATGGGAAGAGTAGGAAGCTTCTTAGATGGAGTTTAGCTTTGCAGTCCTATAACATTACTATTAAGTATGGACATGGCACTGTTAATGCCAGCATGGATGATCTATCCAGAAAGAGAATAAGGTAATGAATCAGAGGAGTGAACCCTCATGCCAAGCTCCATTTCTTGAGGGTTGTGTGCAACAGATTAGCTCAAGATTGTTATTGTGGGAGAAATGTGGTGTGTGAGTGGAGAAACTAAAAATGTGAAGTATTGCTTGTCTTTCTTATTTCACAATGTTAAATGAAAACTCCAGCCCAGCTAGAACTTACAATGAGTGACCTCCCAAACCTCCTGTAACAGAGACACATGGGATATATGCAAATGACCCTTATGAACATCAGGTGTTTCAGCTCCATGGCAATTCTGATTGCCCATGACTTTTACATTTGAAGTCGTTTTAATGTACAAATAGCTGAAACACCTGATGTTCATAAGGGTCATTTGCATCTATCCCATGTGCCTCTGTTACAGGAGGTTTGGGAGGTCACTCATTGGAAGTTCTAGCTGGGCTGGAGTTTTCATTTAGTTTTTTCTGATTGGTTTTTCAGTGTGACCTTCATACTCTTTGTTTTAATTTATTTCAGAATGTTGGTTACTTTGTAAAACTTTGCTTAAGTTTTGTGAACTATACAATATATTCCTTTCCTAGTATAAAGAAATGTATGTGAAATTGGGATTTTTTTCTTGTGTGAGTGAAAAATAAGATGGAAGAGAAAGAAGGGAAAGAAATGCATAAAACTTACAGATGAAAAGTAAAATGTGTTTTCTTTCTTGGTTTGGTGAAAGGAAGTACAATGACCATAAACATGGAATATGAAGTACTTCAAGGAGACAGATAGTGTGAGAGGAAAGCACACAATCATTGTGTCTTTTGTGTTATGTTTCTGCATTTGTCCTATATATGCTTATATCACAAGCTGAAAAATGGTTGCAAATAAAAAAAATATGAAAAACATTAAATTTCATTGTCTGTACCTTCTTTGGCCAATAGACCAAGTCCGCAAATGAAGGCGTTATGAACAGGCAGGGGGCAGGCACTCTCTACTAACACACTTCCTCCCATCACATAACCACCATAAAGAAAGTCTGCAGTAATGTTATTTTTGTATATTATAAATAGTTTTTCAAAATGCTTCTTCTGACTGCATATTGGCTTTTGCTGTCTCTTTTTGGCCATTTCATCTGAGATGCGCAGACACCTGTCATCCCCATTGTAATAAACAATTGCATGATCAGGCATTTGTTCAGCTCTAGAAGAACCAGCTGAAGATGGTCAAGACTGCATATAAGGCTTCCAGTTGTTTCTTCTGCTAGCTGACTACATGCATAGCACTCAACTTTCCATAATTGTGCAGAATATGTATGAATCTGTCTGATATTTTGGTCTGTTCCTTGTAAAAGGTGTTTTCTAGAAAATCATGAAGGACTGTAATCACATATACACATTTGACTTTTACAGTCTGTATTCTGAAAAAGTAAGGCAGTGAAAAACCTGTTATTCTATCAAATTTCCAAATACATAGAAGCTATATTGAAACTCGATCGCGGAATACGGACCCTTGACCTTTGTCACGTGTTTTGTTCTATAAGTGTGTGCGTGCGCGCGCGTGCATGTGCGTGCGTGTGCGCGTGTGTAATTGTGTTTACGTACATATATAAGATCCTTGCATATGACTTCACAGACATCAATACATAGCTCTCAACCTTCCATCTCCAAAATGAGGAACACTCGCCTTCATAATGTGGAACAAATGGGCAAAATGTGGAACTTATACTAATGGCTTACTAACAACTTCCGCTAGGAAGGTCATAGGATGGTGAAAATATGCTGGTTTTACTTATAAAGAAGATCCTTTCATGAATTAATATGATTAATTTCTGTTTACCATGGATTTCACTTAAAGAAATTCCTAACACTGAATGTGTGACTGACTCTTTCAATGTGGAACTTTTAGGAACTTCGAGGAACATGAACTTTTTAAGACCCCAAATGAGGTACGTTCCTCGTAATGAGGTACACTTGAGAGGTATGCATCAATAGATTACAGTTTTCTCCAACATACAGATTACCCTTATTTGTAATGTAAAATGGAACGGAGGCACCACACACTTTTGGTAGTAACCATCCAAAAATAAATATATTAGCGCTTTTGAATAGCTGTTAGCTATTCCAGGTTTGTATAACCTATCAAAAGCAATACTAGGAATAAGAATCACATGTTATACTGGCAACTGATTGTGTCCTTTGAATTTCTGAGCTTATGATTCTGCTGTATGTCCTGGTAATTTTCGCAATCCAGCTTTAATCTACTTTCTATGAATCTCTCATTGGTGGTTTGTTCGAATCAAGTGATTGTTTTCCTACTGGACAGTAGTGACAGTCATCTTCGCCTCCAATTGGACTCTAGCTGATAAGCATGGAGAGTGGCTGCCAGTAACGGTTTTGTTGCTTGATTTGTTTAGCAGTCAGCTTGGCTTTGCAGTACTGCTGCTCATTTGTCTGAGTAGGCAACACAAACTTTAATGTGTCTGCTGTGTGTTAAGTGAAGTAATTATTTTTTTAATACCACAACTCAGCATCTGTAGTATGCATAGACAATGATGTGACTACATTTGCTGGGTATTGGGAGGTGCTGCTTGTGGATGAAAGTAACTGACTGTGCTGTTAGCATGCAGCATGGCTATATCTGCCAGTTATCATGATAGGCACCCTGCGGATGAAAGCACCACACCATTTCAGCATTTGCTTTGCTGAAACTGTCTTTCTGACTTTGCAGGACTACTATGCACTTGTATAAAATATGTCAAAAAATGTGTATTTGTGCAAAATAATTTTGATATATATATATATATATATATATATATATATATATATATATATATATATATATATATATATATATATATATATCTATATATATAAACTATAACTTAGCATCTGTGCCATACACAGTCAACAGTGTGGCTAAAGATGCATGGCCTGTGGCATTGCTACATGTGGATGGCAGGAACAGACTATATTATTGGCCTGCAAAGGGGCTATAATAGCTTGGTAAGGAGATGGCTATCTGGGGATGAAATTTCCATGTCCGTTTTGCTGTTAGCTTAGTTTAAACAGTTGATTTGGCTTTGCAGTACTATTGTACATTTTGTGAAGTATGCTGGGCAAACTATAGCTTGGATACTGTATGTTATTGTGAAACAATTTCTTTTACAGCTATAATTCAACATCTGTGGTGTGCATAGTTGGCATTTGGCTACAGTTGCTGTGTATGGGAGCTTCTGCATGTGAATGATAGTAAAATATGCAAAATTCACAAATAACATAGCTATTCAAATAAGCTGGCCACGGAAAACCTGGCAACATTGTGACTCAGTTTGTTACAGGCTACATCAGTTCATGGGTAGCAAATGGCCTCTGATTCAAATGAGTCGTTACTAAGTGTGATTTGTTGTTACACCAAATTATGACCCATTTACCACTTTAATACTTTTGTCACTAACTTGACCCAGATATACTGCACTGTAATAATGGTCAATGAAAGCATAGTTAATATTGTAAAAGTTGCCACTGATATCTACTATCGACCCTATTCTGATTTGCAGACATTAATGATTATTTAGAAATAAAATATGCATATGTGCATAGATATTATATTTCAGTAAATACTGCAGGCATTACCCATCTGGGCACATTATAGAACAGAATTTTACATGTCCAATCACCACAGAGATCGAGAATGACTGTTGAAGCAGATGAGGTACTTGTTACAAATGAAAAAAAAAAAAGGATTTTCTGGAAATAGCATGAATATATGCCGTAAGTTAGCAGCTGCATTAATAACTTGAACTGGAAGGTACTCCATGGTATTAGATAAAAGCAGACACAATTAAGGAAGAATTTTGCACTGACAGTTGATCTCAGTCCAGCACTGCTTTGCAGATGTTTGCATTTTTTTATTCATTATATATGTAAATATGCCTATAAAACATATTTACACAAATTTCTACAGATAAGGAGTGAAATCTACATAACTGCTTTGTAGAAAATGAAAGATCACATCTGCATGAGCAAAAGTCACCTTGATAGTTGGGTTTATTTATTACAGTTAGATATTAATAGTTTGAATAATAATAATAATAATAATAATAATAATAATAATAATAATAATAATAACTACAGCAACAATAACATGCAAGTATGATGTCGTGACTTCTTTACTATAAAAATCACCATTTTGTGTTTGGCTGACATATTAGTACCACCACTGTGAAGGGAAGAGAAAAGTGTGCTGAAATACATTCATATCTTACTTTCTTTGTAACGTTTACAATTCTTTAGTTATTTCCATTTTTGCAGGTAGATTGCAATCTTACATTGCCAGGAATTTACATCAAGCAAAAGCTATCCAGCTACGAGATATGCAGGTGTCAGTTGGTGTGTGAAATTCTATTCAGGCTACGTGTTAATGAGTTAAAATGCAAAAGCATTAGTTTGTGATGATGGGAAGTATTTTTATTTATTATTTTGAACTAATGTAATTTGATGCTTTGATGTAAATTAATTCTGTTTTCTCAAAAACTAACAATAAAACCCAAATTAGGGTTAAACAAAGAATAAATCCCAAACAGTTCGGACCACTGCAAAACGAAGCCAAAGAAAGCCGATGCGTTGTTTCCAAATACTTTAATCGGGACTTAGCGCTTTCACCAACAAACTGTGGCATCCTCAGAGTCAATGGCTACAATGCAAAAACACCAAGTTTAAATAGTGTAATAATTGAATCAATAAAACAATTACACACTTATTCAATCAAGCACAACCACCATCCAATGAGTCCTTAAAAACATAAAATTGTTGGTTTCTAGCCATAAGAAAATGTTATATACATATATATTGCATAAAACATTTGTATAATGATGAATTTGATAAAATACAAATGTGGTGAATTTAAATATTAAATCACATATGATTTTTGCCTCAATATTGGTTTTAAGGATATACAATCATTTAAACCAGGTTGCTTCATTGCGTTGAGCCTAAGCTGCCACTCCGCTTCACGAAGAGCAACCTTATTACCTATATCCCCACCTTGATCGGTGAACAATATATTCCCCCATTTTAAGAAATCATGTGGTTGATGAGGGGTTGAACAGGGTTATTGAGGTTGAATGTTTCAATGAAATAGAGAGGATTGATGTGGGTCCAGTTTTTGTTTTACATTTCAGTGAAAAAGCTTCAGAAATGTGTACTGTAGTGAAGCATGCATGGGACAACAGTCTGAGTTCTGAATTAAAGCCATTGTAGGGCTTGAACCTAGGATAGTTTTCAGTAAGGGACCGAATTTAAAGAGTATCCTAGAGAGGGTCTCTAAGCCAGCAAGGTCTTGGATGGGTAGATGTGGAACATGTAGTGCATGTAGGTTTGTGGCGGAAGGGCCTTATATTTGTGTGGCAGGTTATGGGCGTACTTTAGCATGCCCAGGTACATGTAACTGCAACAGCAAAAACATCATTTATGTAGCCTCATGTACTTCCTGTGACGCATTTTATGTTGGAATGACCACACGTAGGTTAAGGGATAGGGCTTTAGAGCATGTTAGATCTGTTAAAAACAAAGATGCTCACAACGCCCTATATCTCCATTCTGTCAAATGCCCTAGTTTCAAAAAGTTTGTGTTTTTTATCATTGATCGGGTGGTTACCGATCAAGGTGGGGATATAGGTAATAAGGTTGCTCTTCGTGAAGCGGAGTGGCAGCTTAGGCTCAATGCAATGAAGCCACCTGGTTTAAATGATTGTATATCCTTAAAACCAATATTGAGGCAAAAATCATATGTGATTTAATATTTAAATTCACCACATTTGTATTTTATCATATTCATCATTATACAAACGTTTTATGCATTACAATATATATGTATATTTTTAAACATTTTCTTATGGTTAGAAACCAACAATTTTATGTTTTTAAGGACTCATTGCATGGTGGTTGTGCTTGATTGAATAAGTGTGTAATTGTTTTATTGATTCAATTATTACACTATTTAAACTTGGTGTTTTTGCATTGTAGCCATTGACTCTGAGGATGCCACAGTTTGTTGGTGAAAGCGCTAAGTCTTGATTAAAGTATTTGGAAACAAAGCATCGGCTTTCTTTGGCTTCGTTTTGCAGTGGTCCGAACTGTTTGGGATTAATTCTGTTTTCTGCTGCAAAGGACATTTTGCAGTTTGATAATAATCCCAGGTTTGTATGGAATAGAATGATGAGCAGAGGCTTCTATATTTGAAACTGAAATAAGGTAATAGTCTTGTCATATTGAGCCTTTCCAAGACCCATGTTTATCTATGTAAGTTGCTGTTCTGCCTAGTATTATTCTAGTAAATTAAAATAGTTACACCCAGAGTTCTTCAGTAAGAGACAGCTAGGTTAATTTTTAGCGGTAGATTAGAATTTTCATTAAATATTCTGTCTGTAAAATTGACTGTTATTTGAATTTTCTGCGCATATTGCCTTGACCTTTGGATATTTAATCTGAATCAGCACTGTTTTTATTGTTTAAGTAAAGCAAATATATCTCCCACAGCCTTCACACCCCATGCAACTTATATATATATATATATATATATATATATATATATATATATATATATATACTACCTCCAAGATGACACAACAGCAGGGAAAAGGGCCAATTCTCACTCGTTACTGTACAGTGATATACCTGCACCACCAGAGACAATACTGCCATGTGTCCCAGGGAACATATCCACAGCCTGAACTATTTAAGAGGTGTATTTCCCTACATGCAAACACAGATGCTGTCAATGCCTAATACTTCAGCTTCTTAAGCCAACAAAACCAATATGTGATATTCTAAATGTTTGACTAGCTAACTCACATAAAAAAACACTAAATGGGCCAAGAACTATTAAAATAAATGAATTAACCAAACAGATAGCTCTGAATTTGGACCGCAACTTAAAGGTGATGGTATACAGAATGTTATATGAAATTAAAATACAAAAGAAATAGAAAAAAATTACCTTTAATCACCACAGAAACTAAAGTTTATCACTTTCATCCAGGGCATTCAAGGACTTCATCAGAACAAAGAAAATGGAACATAAAACAGCTTTTAAATAGCATATGAATAACATTTAATTGATTGGCATCATCAAATCAATTAAAAAACATACAGCGTTAAAGGAACATACACTAAAACATACCCACCTTTTGAAACTTGATAAAACATTAAAACCCATGGTGCATGATTAATATATATTATACTTCCAATTGTTTAAGTCTTAAAATACTGTGTCTACATATATTTTCATTAATTCCAGGAAATTTATCAGCAGCTGTAATAAGTGGCCATTAAAGTTAAAGTGCTTCTAATTTTAGCTTCCATATCACCCCCCTCCCCTCAAATCAACCTGAATAGAATCACAAACCCAAAGTTTAAAGAAATGCTCAGGGTAGTCAATAATTTGCTTACTCAATGGACTTTTTCCATTCTCTTTGCCAATGTCATAAATGTGCTTGTATATACTTTCCTTTAATCTTCTCTCAGTTTTCCCTATATAGAAACTAGCACATAGATGGCACTTGGCAATATAAATAACTCTTTTCGAAGAACATGGTAAGCATTCTTATTAATCCATTCTTTCTGATTTACACAAATTCGGTCACCTTCTAATATATATTTACATTGGGTATATGATCCACATTTGAAAGTTTCTTTATTCAACCCATTATTGTACCCCAATTAATATTATTTAGTTCCAACATGTGTTTAAAATTTCTGTCCCTTTTATAAATCATTTTAGGATAATTCCCTAATAACTGAAACAGATCTTCTGGGTGCTGACAGCCCTGGTAGTTATCACAACTCTCTTATCTGGCAAGCACCACAGCTGTACCAGATGTTTGCTAAGGGGGACATCCCACATGTCTGTTTACTAGGGGATGCTGGCTAGGCACTGGAACCTGTGGATGATGACACCCATCAGAAATGCACACACCCATGGAAGGAAGAACACCATGATGAGGCACACACACAAACCAGGAAGATCAAAGAATGTGTGTTTGGTCTTCTGAAGTCACAGTTTTGGTGCCTCAATATATCTGGTGGACCCCTACAGTACTCTTCAGCCACATGTGCACATATGTTCACAGTATGTGCCATGCTACACAATATGATCTTGTCAAACCAGCTGCAGTGAGATCAGCAAAGGGAAGAGATACACAGCCCCCCACCAGTGCCTAGTTCACCACAGCCACAGTCACAGGAGGACTCAGAGGAGGAACCCTGATGATGTCCCTGTAAGCAGATGTTGGCATGCCCAGTATACCCTGGCTGTGGCTAAGAGACAATGAGTAGCACAATCACTGACAGCTTAGGGCCCTAGGGACTGACACCTTACTCCTACTCACATACATAGATTAAAATTGTTAATGCCAGGCAACACACACAACCTGTATGTATCCATGTATTGGTTGTGTACTGCTTGCATCACACAGAGTCAGCCATGAACTACAGTCCTTTCAACTGTTGCATTCGCAAGGTAAGTCTCTAACCTGCACACGACTTGTAAGGATTACTATAATGTGGTATCGTATATATGGATCTTCTGCATTTATGCAATGAAATATAGTGAGCTATTTGGAAAGATGTAGCATCCACATGGGACTACAGATACACAGTCCAATAGTATGTGTTCCCTAATAATCACTAGGCCTCGTGGTAGGAATATTCACTACATCAGTCAAGGGAGATGTTAAACAGTGGCGTCACATGATATTTGGACTACTGTCTATCCCAGCAGATAATGTGCTGTGGTTTCCTCACCCCACAAGCTCCCCCAAAACACCCCCAAAACAGCAGTGTTCCCATATAACTGCTTTAACAGTAAGTCATCAATGGTATATTAGCAAACCAGGCAATCTCAGGGTATTGACATAGAACTCAATCACACATTGTATCTCACACATAATGCAGGAATAACAATGTACATATTTATGCTGTAGATTGTGTGATTAATGACTCCTCCCTGTCTGGCAGCTTGTCTGGTTCAATGAACTAGGGAAAATAGCATGGATGATGGTGTTGACGGTTCTAATCTGGAAGTAGGTACATCTTTTGCATGTGAGGTATTATTATGTTGGTGTTTTCACAGACTGCCAGTCTGCTGTGGTGTAACATTATGAACCTCAATCACTTAGTAAGTACAGCAGACAGCTGGGGAATGCCATGGACATTATGAGTGAAGTGCAGTACTGTAGAAACAGGGACAGATGACATTGTCTGTAACACACAAAATCCTGGACTGGAGTACAGGTAGGTGTGGCCTGGAGTCACTTTATAAGTACTGGCAGTCCTACCAGGCAAGCCCATACACTTTTTTAAAATAAATGCAATTCTGTTGCCCCTAAATCAAAATGACCTGTTATGTATAGATATGTCTATACATACAGACTTATACATATACATATCCGTCTGTTACTATCTCTCTCTTACATACATAGTATATCTATCTCTGTGTAGTGTCAAATAGATGTATACCAATATAAATATATATATATCTATAGGCAGCGTTGTCGCCTCACAGTAAGACGCTGTTCTGTTCGATTCTCAGCGAAAGCGTCTTCTGTGTGGAGACATGCATGAATGGGCGTAGCTTCATTGAAGGTAGTGCATCAGAGCTGGCAACTCGGTACGTAAAAATCTAATGCCAATCATTAGCGACCCCGAGTTCCGCTGTGGCGACCCCTAACCGGGAAAAGCCAAAAGACTCAACATATATATATATATATATATATATATATATATATATATATATATATAGCTATCTATACTAAAATGATACATAGACTCTCCTCATATATCTACATAATACATATACATAATATACGCACGCAGGTACATATATATATATATATATATATATATATATATATATATATATATATATCCATGTTATATACATAAATATGTGTGCAGATGTCTGTATTGTCCTACATACCCTAATAATGGTGAGTAAATCTGCACTATCACACATCCATACTGTTGCTGAAAGGATCCAAACTAAGGGTGCAACAGAACATGATCCACTTACCTACAAACACCTGTGTTTGCTAGATGTCACCACGTAGATAGACACAGGTGAGCAGGTGGTGTAATATATAATGTTGTCAACACTTATGGACAGGACACATTGGTTCTGCATACAGGTTTGCCTATCTAAATGCAAACAGCCACATATGGCCATACTGGTAACTGTACACATATAGCTAGGATAATAACATTCTCACTGCTATAATACTAGATGCAGATAACAGTACAAAGCAATATCTCTATGCAGGCCACAGATGCTGTTCAACACATGCCTAGTTTGTGTAATGAACAAGTACTGTGCCTGCAATGTTATATATATATCTATCTATATATATATGTATATATATGTATATATATATATATATATATATATATATATATAGATAGGTATATGTATATATATATATATATATATATAATATATATATATATATATATATATATATATATATATATATATATATATATATATACACACCCAACAGATTTAACATGTGGTAAGTGTAATAAGTACTGTGATCTATAATGTATAAGAGTAGATAGGTAGGGGGTTCTAATATCACTCCAGTCCACTTTGTGTGCATGTGTGTATATCCCCCTGAAAAACAACTGACATGCTCAAGGGCTATCCACCTGCAATAGTTATGCACTTTTTGGCTCTGCAATTTGCTAATGGTTGATGTCATCAACCTTAAAACTACCAGCTGGCAGTACACTGTCAGACTTAAGCCATGGCACATGCAATCAGTACTGTGAGTTATAGTGTGTTACACCTAGATGGGTAGAAGTTCTAATCTCACTCCAGGTTACTTGGTGCATGCATGTGTATCTGTGTGTATCCCTTTGCAGAATGAGTGACATGTCCTTGTGAGCTATCCATCTGCAACAATTATGCTTTTGTCCTTGTAACTTGCTGCTGACTTCCAAACTGCCCTCTTCTACAAGGCCTGATGATGTCATCCAACTTAAGACTATTAGCTGACAGTACATTATCAGACTTAAGCTATGGCATGAGAGATACATACTGTGAACTATAGTATGTAAAACTAGATAGGTACTGGTTCTAATCTCATTCTAGGCTAAGATATGTGTATATGTCCATCTGGCATACATATGATCATCATGGTAATTTAGAAATAGGTAGGTTTTTGCAGTGTTTTATTTGTAGCATGTAATGTGCCCTCCCCAAAGGACTGAATGCAACAAGGCCTGCTGATGTCATCAGGCATAATATGTCCTAAACTGATAGCACTAGCAGATATGAGATGTGTTGCGTGCATCACATACTGTGATATGTAGTGTGCACCATTACATAGGTAAGTGTTCTTATCTATGTAGAGCCAACTTGTACAATGTGTGTGCCTTGATGTGTCCTATACACAGTGACTGAAACTGATGCTAGCCTCAGTGTAGCCATGTTTGTGTGTGAACCTGTTAGAGCATTTTACATCATGTTATGGAACCATAGGACATTTCAACTTCACTAGCATAATGGCCAGACAAACCTCACAATCATAGACATCCTTATACCCATAGTTACAGGATCAACACATAATGCCCCAGCCCAAGAGGGACACAGGTAGATGCCCTGTGTTAAGACGACAGTCACCCAGCCAGTCATACAGATGGCATTTCTTGAGGTATACTGAGGTGCTCTGCATGCAATTAGGCAGGGTTCTGTTTCAAGGGTGTGTTTAAGTGCGCTAGACAAATCTCTCCCACAAGCATGTAGTGCTAATGTCACATAGGAGGTTAATGTCCTTACAGTGAGTTATCCATCTACTATGCCTCCTACACATAGGCAGCATATGCAGTCAGGGTCACACATTGCCCCATATGCTTGGAAAGGTGCATCAGCAAATGGCCATTACACTCAGATATTGGCATGCTGAGAGAAGAGTACTTTGAAGTTATGAATATGTCACTTAAATACAGGTGACTGCGGCCTCAGCTATGCCATATGATTCTTGCCATACCACTAGAGAGACATGGTGATCTGAGGCACATTTGATGTAAACCTGTGTAGCCAGATCTGTGTGCCCAGTTCTTTCACCCCTGAGTATGTACATTCCAAGTTGCATCTGATGTACTACTTACCAGGTACATAGGTCTCACTGATGGAAATGATACTACTCCCTTAGATATGTTAGTTCTCTCCTCTACTGCACTTTTACTAGCTTATTAGTCTAGCACTTTACCAGACTCCTTGTAGAAATTATTGTAGCACACAAAAGTGCTACCAGCACTAAACATTCTACAAGGAAACAGCTCCAGTACTTATTATTAATGCCCACCCCTCTGGGCATGTCTAAAAGTCAGTTCCCTGTGCTTCCACCTATTAACCTGGGGAACTTGGGCATTCTGAGGCAATGTAGCAACTTGTACACAGACAACCCTTTCCTCTTACCTCCCAACACTCAGACCTGCGAGAGATGCACTTATATATCCAAATTGGAAGCCACTCATTCTCCAGCCAAGACTGGAATAGCTGGTCAAGAGGAGAAGGTCAACACTTGCATCACACCACATGGAACACATAGCCCTCCAGAACTCACACCAGCACTGCCTTCACATAAGAACACAAACCACGCAAACACCTTTTTAGAGGCTCTCAATAAAAAATCTATCCAAACAGCAGAGAACTCCAAGACAGAAACGCATGCGACCACCACAACACAACACTAATCATGAGACACATAACTCTCCTAAAGTGTGCCACTCAACCAAACCCTCTAAGGCAAAATGGCATGCCCAACACGCTAGTCATAGGTGACTCAATAGTGAGGCACACTGATGTCCCACTCATTAGGTTGAATAAGGAGAAAGTAACAGATAGGTGCCAGGATCCACCACATAACGCATGCACTCAGGTCCCTCAACAACAGGTACAAATATGACTCTGTCATTGTAATGTGGGTGTGAATGACCTGAGATGTACCTCCCTAGACTACTTGAAAAGAGAAATGGAGGAGATCTCGGATTATGTAGCCCAGGGGGGTATGGCCCTAGCCCTGAGCAGCATCCTACCATCACCCAGAATGATAACACAGTACAAGCAGAAAATTCTTAATTTCAACAATTGGTTAAGTTTCTGGTAGCATTCTAAGGGGATCCACTATTTGTCTGCCTGAGATGACAAGAATGACAGACCTTGATGCTTTGTCAGAGATGGCCTGCATCTGTCATCCCTGGGCTTCCAGATACTGGCCAAGGCTCTTGCCACCCCTATAGTGCCTTTTTTAGGTGGTGTTCAAAAGACCAAATTACCACTGTAACAGCTACAAACATATGCAATGTGAGGGTCATGCTGCTCAATGCCAGAAGTCAAAATTTCAAAATGCACTCACTCCAAGCATGCTTTAAAATGGAGAACATCGACATTTGTGCTGTAACAGATACCTGGTTTAAGGCAACAGAAAGAACCCAGACTGTGTACTACATGAACTACAAAATGAACTGGCACCTCACCTAAGTGTCACTTTTAATCATAGCCTCACCTCAGGTTTCGTGCCCACTGAGTGTTGCATTGCTACAGTTATCCCACTCCACAAGGGGGGGAATCCACCTTGGATCCTGGGAACTACTGCCCCATCAGTCTGATGAGCCTGATCTGGAAGCCATGGAATGTATTATCATGGAACTTATAAACAAAGACATTGGCAACCTTCAAACACTGGACCACACACAGTTTGAGTTTTTGAAGGGCTGATCGTGTCTCCTGAACCTGATTGACTTTTTTAAATCAGTCTCCAGAGTTGTGGACGAGGGTAAGACAGTCCACACAGCCTATCGGGACCTCACCAAGTCCTTCAACACCATCCCCCACTCTGGAATCATAGATAAATTTACTAAGCTGGGCATTAATCCCTACGTCACTTGATGGGTTGCCAACTGGCTTACTGACAGAACCCAGACTGCAAAAGTAGCCGACTCCAAATCCAGCTCCAGACAAGTGACAAGTGGAGTACCTTAGGGTTCAGTCCTAGGACCACTCTTGTTGGCATCTACTTCTCTGAAGTAGAGGCCAGCAGTAAGGGACTCTGGCTAACAAATTTTGCAGATAACTGCAAACCGGGTGCCATTATTGACTTCCCAAATTATATGGATATTCTACAAAAGGGCCTTATAGAAATAGATGCTTGGTGCCAAAGCCATGGGCTCAAGCTCAATGCCAAGAAAAGTATAGTTATCCCCTTTGGGAAAAAAACATGTACCTGTAAATTACTACATAGGTGGCAGTACACTAAACACTGAAAGTGGGATAAGAGACTTAGGGACACAGGTGGACAGTGGTCTCACCTTCAATAACCACATCACCACAACAGTTAGGAAATCCTTCTATGTGGCACACCTCATCACTAATGGCTTTTTATCCAGAGAAAAGGAGGTCATTGTCTCACTGTACTCATCCCTCATTAGACCCATTATAGAATACAATGCCCCATTTGGTATGTACCTCTGAAGACATCTGCAACAAATGGAAAGGAGGCAGAAATGCCTCACTAAAAGGATCATAGGCCTAAAGCATATGCCCAAAGCTGACCATCTAAAACACTCCAGCTATACTCTGTTGCATATAGTCTACTCAGAGGCGATCTCTGCTTAACATACAAGGCCATGTCACACCCAGAGCTGTTGGACATGCTACACTTAAAGAAATCCCAATCCGTCAGAGACACACACTCCAGGGATCTAAACCTTGTCATCACAATGAACAAAACATGCTGGAGTGATAGGTTCCTGACCCAGAGACTCCCCAGACTCTGGAATAGACTGCCCATACATGTCAAGCAGAGCACCTCCTTGGACCTCTTCAAAAGGAACCTTGATGTTTGGATGGGAGATAGGAAATTCACCCTGGTGATCACATCAGTTGCTCTGCTTGACAGGGGTCCAGGGAAGTAAATATTGTGGAAAGAAATAGCCAGGGAATTGTTATGGCTAGGCTTTTATAGGCCCTAGGGCCGATAGCCTATTACCAACCTATGAACCTATGACCCTATGAACCTCTGCACTACCAGGCTATAACTCATTCCACACCTTTCTGACCCAGAACTTGGACTGAAACTCCAAAGATGGTAGTGTTTCCATATTCATAAAGGTTGCACACACCTCCAGACTGCTAACCCAACATAAAGCATCAGAGATAATTCAGGTGCAACTAACATTGAGTAAGACAGCTATTCAAGTCATAGCCTAATATAGGTCCCCAACCATGTCACAAGACTCACACTCCATGTTCTTAAGCACCCCGGAAAATATTAGGGTCTAACCTAACACTCTCATACTGGGTGACTTCAACTACCCCTCCATTAACTGGGAAAACTACTCATGTACCAATACACTTGCCCAACATTTCCTGAAATTCATTAATTCCAATGCCCTGGACCAGCTCGTTCTTACACCCACTAGAGGTAGCAACATCCTCGACCTGGTCATTACTAACATGGGTGACCATTGCTCTACACCAATAGTCAACTCCATCTTGGTTTGATCCGACCACAAGCTAATCACCTTGGAAATCCACATTCCTCGCACCCCCCATGCAATAGTAACCACCATGAAAAACTTCTCCAAAGCTAACTTTGGGGTCCTAAAATCAGAGGTGGCTAACTTCACGGCACCCATGCAAATGGAGAATAGTTAGATGACTGTCGAATCATACACCAATGCACTGTATGAACACGTATACAAATGCATGGATCTCACCATACCCAATAGAACCAAGATGCTCCTCCAAAAATAGGAAGCCAATCTGTCGGTCCCCTGCCATAAACATACTCTACAACAGAAGGTGGAAACTGGCACAGAATAAGGTGATGTCCCAAGACTGGAAAAATTCCTTTAAGAGTCTCAACAAAAAGTTGAGATCCCTCATTAAATCCTCTACAGCTAGCTATGAAAACAGAATTGAAGCAGATAGTAAAGACAACCACAAGGCTTTTTATAGTTATGTAAAGAATCTCCATGGCAATACCCAGATATGCTCTGAGCTACTGCACAATGGTGCCTCTTTTACTGAGTCAACAGATATTGCCAATATACTGGCCAACAGATTCAGTGCCAACTTTACCTCTCTCTGCCCTCCCAAAGGTCCTATAACATTAACAGTAGATTGCTAGGCACCCAGCATTACTGCTGCACAGGTTAAAACAGCACTGTCCAAGGCCAAGAATACAGCTTCTATGGCACCTAAAAATATCCCTGGCTGTATTCTACATGAACTAGGAACTACAGAGTGAACTGGCACCTCACCTGTGTGCCCTGTTGAATCACAGCCTCAGCTCAAGCTTTGTCCTTATTGAATGGCACACTGCTACAGTCATCCCTCTCCACAAAGGAGGAGTGACTACAGACCCTGGGAACTATCGCCCCATTAGCCTAATGAGTCTGACATGCAAAGCTATGGAACACATCATCATGGGCATAATAAACAAGGATATAGGGAATCCCCAAACTCTGGATCCCACACACTTTGGTTTTGTGAAGGGTAGATCATGCCTACTCAACTTGGTCAACTTTTTTGATTCAGTCACCAGAGCCGTGGATGAAGGCAAGGTGGTTCTCATAGCCTACCTTGATCTGGCCAAGGCCTTTAATACCATTCCCCACTCAGAAATCATAGAAAAACTCAGTAAGCTAGGCATCTATCACTAGGTGGGTTGCAAAGTGGTTCACAGATAGAACCCACAATGTGAAAGTAGCTGACTCCAAGACAGACTGCTGACCGGTTATGAGTGGAGTCCCACAGGGTTCAGTCCTGGTTACTCTCCTATTTGGTATATACTTCTCTGAAGTCCAGGCCAACACAAAGGGACTCTGGCTGACAAAGTTCGCAGACGATTGTAAATTGGGAGCGATTATTAACTCCCTAAGTGATGTTGACATCCTACAGAAAGGACTCACTGAGACCAACGACTGGTGTTAGAACCATGGCCTTAAGCTCTAATGCCAAAAATGTGTCATCATCCCCTTTGGGACAAACCTGGTTCCCATGAATTACCACATCAATGGTAGTCCACTGAACACAGAAGGCATTTTAAGAGATCTGGGAACACAGGTTGACAGCAACCTCTCTTTCGACCACCACACTGCCACTGTGGTCAGAAAGCCCTTCTATGTGGCACATCTCATTACTAAGGGTTTTGTATCCAGGAAGAAAGAGGTCATTGTCTCTCTCTACTCTTCCCTCATTAGGCCATACATCGAGTACAATGTCCCATTTGGCATGTACCTCACTAGACACCTGCAACAGCTGGAGAGGCCACAAAAGTACCTCACAAAGAGGATTCTAGGCCTTAAACACTTGTCCTATATAGACAGACTCAAAAACCTCCAACTATTCTCTGTCTCATATCGCATACTTAGAGGCGATCTCTGCTTAACTTACAAAGTCATGTCTGACCCAGCTCTTTTAGAGATGCTACATCTAATGAAATCCCAATCTCTCCACACCACACGGTCTAGAGACCTCAACCTCATTACCACAATCAGCAGAACATGCTGCAGGGACAGGTTCATAACTCAGAGACTGCCCATGCTATGGAATAGACTTCCCATACATGTTAAACAGAGTACCTCACTGGCCCTCTTCAAGAGAAATCTTGATGAGTGGATAGGAAATAGAAAATTCACTCTGGGTATCACTCCAGTGGCTCTACTTGACAAAGGCACTGGAAACTAAGGTCAGGTGGTACGATGCCAGGGTAATCCTATGGGATAGGCTTGTAAAGGCTCCAGGGCCATTAGCCTAGTACAAACCTATGAACCCATGAACCTATATATATCTGCATGAAGTTTATGGCCATTAGTATGTTAATAGGCATGTTTTCGCAATACCATCTTGCAGGATAGTGACATACCACAGAGACTGTATGAGTCCTCATACTTTGCAGGCATCAGCCAGCATTGATAGCCACAGTCAGCCAGTAGTTGCTTGTATTGTGGTTAAATGGATCCCAAGCATTAGAGGACCCAGGACTGCACACTGTTGAGCACTGCTGCTTACAGATCAGCTATTGGAGGAAGATGTCTCTATGTTGCGTATGCATGCCATCAGTGGTCAATTTAGTGATCCGTACAATGACAGTATCATGGATGCCTAAGTGGGTGCCTTATAAAAGTTGCCTGAGTGAGGAGAATATAGTCAGATGGATTGGCTCAGTCTAGGGGTTTGTACACCTTGAAGTACCCTCACCCAGGTCCTTGGCGACTACCTCAGAAATGTCCACCATGGATAACAGTCATGCTTCCACTGTCATAGATTCAAACTGTATATAGTCAACTGTGTGTAGATCCATATATGTGTGCTGATCAGTTCCATGATGATTGCTCCTACAGACATACAGGTATGGATAATTTGACAAAAAGGTGTATAGTTATGTTGGTCAGTGGATACACCACCTCTGTGCAAGGGTATAATAGTTGCTATTGTCCACTCAAATAGTGTGCAACCAGTGGTATCAGTATGATTTCAAGGGTTTCTCAATGGTGTAAATAATCCTTGTCAGATCACATGTGGGATGCAACCTGGAATGTTAGCATGTGCAATAGATGCTGTGTATCTTCCAGTGAGAGGCCAGGTACAAACTGCTCTGTAAATATGGAAGTTATGGGACAGGTTGTAGAAATGTCATGTGTCACATGTGAGGAAAAGGGAGTGTAGTAGATGTAGACAGTGTGGCAGTACAGGTTAGCTATGAGTACAGACCCATCATATGTGGCATCATGATGTATGAGGTCTCCAACAATCTAGGCCTGTCCATTGAGGTCACACATGTAATTACACTGTACGTTGTGGTTCTGCTTTGTGTGGGTGGCTACTTTTGTCACTAACCGTGTCTATACAACATCACAACAACACTATGTGCTTCTCTTAGCTAAGGAGCTAGTGCCTCCATGTTGGGAGGGCACCATCATCCCAATCGTTGCACACTGTCCACCTGTTATTGTACAGCCTGCTAATGGCAGTTGTCCACCAGTCAGGTTTGCTGAGTCATGATGAGCCTGTGTCCCTCCTGTCATGTACAGCTGAGTTAATGCAGTTGTAATGCTGCTGACATAATGTATGGGTGTAGAGCTCTGCATACTTGCCTGTCCCATCTGAAGGGGGAAGTGCAGTCACATTATGTCAACCATCCCACAAGAGGTAATCAATGGATTTCTTGACGTATATGTCAGTATTGTCTGCAATGGGCAGGGCATGCCAGTAGTTTAAAGGAGACTGCTCTGTTGCCAGATCACACCAGGGAGGACCTCACATTGGGGGGGGATGTACTGATCATCCATATTGGTAAACACATGATACAATACATTGGTTCCCTGTGTAGGGATGTCACTGCGCTGCTGTAGGGCATTGTAACTAAGGACCTGGACAATTCTGTGGACCATACTGTTGCTCAGTTGCCACAGAATGGTGCAGGTCCTTACTTACAATGATCGGCACTGCTGCAGGGCATTGTAAGTAAGGACCTGGGCCATTCTGTGGGCAAGTGAGCCACAGCATAACTAAGCAACACTGTGTGTACATATTACACCTCCCTAACATGTTTGTCTGTGCCCTGTACAAGCTCCTTGCATGACTGTCTTCTTGCAACATGGTGGAAGTAACTGCAATACTTACTTGCACAGAGGACAGCTAGCATGTAGTGCCAAGTGTTGCCCCCAGATCTCTTAGTCATGTCACCTGAAATGCCATGATAGGAGTTAGCATGGATATAAGCACTAACACTATTGTACACCTACTGACATTGGCCTAAACACTGTGACTTTTGCTCAATGCCAGATCATACCTACCAACTGTAACCAGTGGAGCCTGTTGACTGTTACACTATGCAATGGATATTGGACATATGTCTCACTCCACCAACCATGGCCTGACAAGGTGTATGACAATATTAGGCCAGCAAGCCTTGCTGGAAACTGTGTACATCATGCACAGTGTCTTACATCAGCTGGTGGATAGGCAAGTGTCTGACAGTCATACACTGGGAATATAGCATTGGGAGACCTATGCTGCAATGACACTAGTCACAAGTGGAGTTCACCATCCTCCATTATTGGCATAACCCATATACTTATTCCCTTTCTGCAGTCATAGCCACTGTCTGTGACCTCTGACTGAGTACACTAGCAGGTGATTGCATATTAGGAGCTGTCACTGAATCCCACACAGAACTAACAGTTATCCAGGATGGCCTAGGACAAAGTCAGTTGTTCATTGAGTCACTAACAAAGAGTAAATGCCACTGACTGCACAATACTATCCTGTGGGGAATCATCCACTCCTGCAAAATATTGTAGTGTCTGCACATCACACATAGTTGCACCATTACACATGGAGCTATGGACATAGAGTGTAATGCAGCCTTGAACATTCACTGGTCAATAAGATATGAGGATGCAATCACTGTTGTACAATCCATACCAACAGGTTTGGGATATAAATCCCAGGCTGTCACTGCTATACTGAATGTGGCATTTATCACACTTATCATTTTGTGCAATGGCACCCTTGCTATGTCACTACACAGGCATGTTGTACAACTGTAGCAGCCACACAGGTTCCATGGTACACCAAAACACAGTGTAGATAGCATGCCCTATGGAGTCCATGTCACAACTGTACATGTGTAGTCTGCCTCCTAAATGCTTCCAAGGGAATGTGTATGGCTCCATACAGGGGAGGTGCCAGATCCCAATGTGTACCTCCTATGTATCCATGAAAGCACTAGCATGTCTCACCTGTTCTACATGCCTGCAACATCACAGTGTAGATAACATGTCCTATGGAGTCTGTCTCATGACCATACCTGTGTAGTCTGCATCCTAAGTGCATTGAAGAGGATGAGTACAGCTCCATACATGGAGGTGTTGGTTCCCACTGTGTTCCTCCCTTGTATCCATGACAGGACTAACACATGTCTTACCTGTTCTACATGCATACATCACTGTGGTATACATAGTACATGCTGGAGAGACAGGTGTGTAACACAGAGAGTAAACCCTACATGAAATAGGCCTCCCATTCATGTGAAGCGCACATCTGCTGTAACACACATCATGTCCAGGTTACACGATGGGATGAAGAGCACATCAGTCATAACTGATGTCGGGCAACTGTGTGTACTGAACACAGGATATTTGTAGGTTGGTCATCTCCATCATCACAGCTTGTAGATGTGTTAGTTCCCAAAACCCTGGTGACCCTTTTCAAGGGTAGCAGACCTTTTCCCAGGTTAAGGATGCATGAGTATGATGAATGTCTCCATTGTCCTTGTTTGCCTTTTATACATATATGAACTCATGGAGCCATGCACGTACTTGATGAAGAAATACTTCTGCTGCACTGACATGTCATCCTGTGCTGCTTTATTGCCTCTGTGTATCCACATGTTATCCCAACAGAATCCTGAAACAGAAACAGATCCATGACACACCTGTCATTTTGTAACTTTACAGCCATTACAACATCATACAACATAAGGTACACAAATGTATGAGGCATACACATAACAAATACCAACAAACAGTATCTGGCAGTAACCACTACAAGTGGCATGGCAAAACAAGACTGCATTACACAAGTACACGATCAGTAATATAGTCACCCTGTGCATCAAACACATAGCTTCATTTCCCTGAATCAATGTCGAGGATGACAGGGATGTGGCACAGGTATCATCACTTGCATAGGGTGTTGTGTGGGAGTGCAGGAAATCTAGGCTGTTCCAAACATTTGACAGCATGTGTGTAAATCAGGAAGGGAAGCAGGTAGGATGGACCATGGAAAGGTGCCATATTTGCTGTAGGAGACCTGCATTTGACAGTGGTGTGTGCATGTACACATTCAAGCTCAGTGTTCGCGCTACACTTGTGTATGGTGGTGCTAGTACCTGATGGTGACTTTTATCTACTGGGATTCTGTCCCCACAGGAATGCCTAGAACCATCACCATGGTCTGCCATGTTGTTATATGGCAACACACTCCCATCTATAGCACTGGATGTACTGCCACTACAGGAGCATGATTGTGCATGGCCACATGGACTCTCAGCACATAGGGTTGCTGACCTATGTCCATGAGTTTGATGCTCAACTCCAACCACATGTTCCAGCATACACAATGTTTAGTTCAAGACAGACATTGCATCAGTCCACCTTCTGTCTACTGCATCAGTGATCTGATCCAGGGTGTCCCCAATGTGGTGGAGGCAGTGATGGATGTCAGACTCTACTGCATCCTTATTCCTAACCATACATCTGGTGTTCCATTCAGAATGTGCCTGTGCCTCCATGATGGCCTGAAACATGTGCCAAGTGACCCATGATGTGACATCTGCAACAGGTGGTGGACAGACAACAGGCCTCCTACAAGCACCCCTGTCAATCTGTCTGTGTGGGACCTCACTAGCTCTCTCATTATGGCCAGAGTCTACACTCACTGGAGCCAAAGTTGCCATACTTTCCTGTTCAACATCCCTACCCTCTGACCATGCAATATCTGTGGCATCCAGGGACTGGGTATGGGTGGGCATACTGACTGTGTGCAGTGACAATGAGGGCAGAAGAGGAATGTCAACCTCTGGAACAGATTCATCCTCCAACACCCCCACCTCTGCCAAACTGTGGCCACCATCATCGTCAGATTCTGAGGAGACAATGGCATCACATTGTGTAGGGGACAGACAACAACACCCCCCTGGTCACCTGTGATAAGAAAGGAAAATGCAATTCATTAATACCTGCACTATTATGCTCTACAGTACTATGTTGTGATATATTTAAGGCTCTATACACTGTTGTCACTATTACAAACCTATTGAAAAGCCAACCTCATATAGTAGGACATGAAGATAGTACTCTTCCCACTAACAACTATAGTCATTTGAAAATAACATCTCATTACACTGCAATCTCATCATTAACAGTGAGGTACACTGCCGTCATTTGTGCAGACTGAACAGTTGACATATATGGCATTCTGTAGTGTCCTGATAATACCGTCACATCTATATCTATTGCATAGTATGAAAGGGGTTATTGTCTTTAAGTAGCTGCTACATTGATTTCAAGTTTGGTCTGAAGAAGCAGTTTCAAAAGTGTGAAAGCACTTACCCATGTTCTCATTAAAGCTTTGAGTTATGCATCGATGGAGTTGTTATTTTTCTACCATGCTAGTATTTTTGATTGTTTATGTTGTTTGCTTTATTTTTTGCAACTTTTACCTGGCAGGTTTCATTTGATTTTGTGTTATACCATCACATCTATCAGTGTGGTCATATCTACAAGGCATAGGTATGAGTCTAACATGTGTACAGTCAGAATATATGTGTGCAGTTGGCAATCATGCCGACAGTAGAGCAGTGCAGGCAGCAGCCCTGGGATGACAGTCTAGGGATTACACTGCTGTAAGTCTACATCTATAACAAAACAGTGCCATGCTTACCAGGAGCAGGACCACAAGCTTGGCCAATATATGATGGACCTGTGAAAACTTGAGGAAGAGGTAATGTCAGTACCACAGCATGCTCCACCACCACAAGGTAATATGTCCATATAGCTCACATTTACAGTAGTTACCATGTTAAATGTTATGTTGGTCAAAATCTCAGCATGGCAGTCAAACTGCAGTGAAACCCTTCCTCCCAAAAGCAGACAGACCTGAGACCCACATAAGACTATGTATGCCCTGACACACTGAATGCTACAGTATTACAATGCTGATCAGACTAAGCTTACCTGCATGCTCCTCTGCCATGGACACTGTGACACCCACATTCATGATGTAGGGTGTGATGGATGCCTGGGAGCTGTTGTGTATGCCCAGATTTACCAAGAAGGCTGAGAGTGGTTGTTCTGCTGCATGCCCTCCACTGGTGACAGCACGATCCCTGGCTACATCTGCTGCTGTTCTGCATGTGGCATTGATCATGTCCATTGCACAGTGTCAAACCTGCTCATATGTCTTGCTCTGATGACCATTGGCATTGACGTCACAGACAAAGTCAGCCCACAATGCCTTTCTCTGATGACCATTGGCATTGACATCACAGACAAAGTCAGCCCACAATGCTTCTCGCTGTTCCCTGCTGTGCCTCATCCTAGGCAATAAGAGTTCATGGTGTTGATGGAGCCCCAGTATTAACTAATTCTCTGCATCCGTGAAAGCTGCACAGCATCTTGCATAATGTTCCCTGAACGACAACAACATGGGAATACATGTCAGGATCACATACGTGGAAGTACACTATGTAGAGATACAGCAAGGACAGAATGGATGGCAAAATCCATTGCTTGATCACACATGTCATACTGCGCAATGTGCAAACATACTGAGCACGTGGATACAACTAGGTTACTAGCGGTAGTCAGATATTCCCATGTGTGCCATGTCATGGTAGATATTACCACGTATTCATGCATTTGATAGTAGAGTCTATTGTTGTGTGTCCCCAAGGGACAACCTCCCAATAATATGTCAAACCAACTGTGCCAAACAAATAGCAGTGTGCTATTACAACCACTGTAAAGGAAAATTCTTAAAAGCCCAATTCACCACATTGACAATATACATTCCACTATTGATGTATTGCACTTCCTCTATATGTATAACAAATCTGGAGATCATTGATTTGTCAATATCACAGTTCTAAGAAAGGCTTAATGTTGTAATCCCTATTCCTCATAAGTATAGTCAGACATCTGCATCCCGATGTAAACAAGATTATTACATACCTTATGAAGTGCAGTACTCCGCTGTTGATATGTGCTGATAGGTAACACTTTGCATATGCATGGTCTATGTGAGAAAAGTCTCATACAGAGTGGTTTCCTATACCCAGCTGCTTGCCTTTTTAACATGCTTCTTATCAGCAGGTGATTACCTCTTAGCCACTCTGTGGTTCTGAAATGCTAATTGCAGCCACCACAGCTGATTTGCACTATCATCAGCCAGTCACATGTAACCACTCTACAAGATATAAGGTCTTCATGTAGATTAAGGGCCCTATCTGATATGTTGTGCTGGACATTACTGGAGTGAGGAGACTACTTCATTGCAGAGGGCGGGTCTGTAGCAGCGATTTTTAAATAGAGATAACTGTGCTTCACACTGCAGCTGCTGTTGCAGGTAGTAGACAGAGGCACAGAGTGTGAACACTGTGGAGGACAACAAGCTGTAGGAGTAACTGTGGGAGCTGTGTCATCCTTGTTGTATAGGCAGATCCAGAGTGACGCTACCCTTTCCAGTCCAAATAAGGCACATGTTTAAAGTAAGTATGTTAGGCAATGGTATCACGAACACAGTACTAGGCCACATGCTTGTTGTGTCATTGAGCAAGACGAGGGATACATATAACAATATGTCCACCTTTGGGGTGGCTGTCAGGCCATGTGTTCAGTCTGGTAGTAATTTGAAGCATGTATGAGGGCAGTCCATGTTAGAATCAGGTTCTTCAAATGTGTATATTAGATGTGCAGCTGTGCTAATTGGCACTGTGAAATTGAAAGGACTGTGGGGTGTACTCTGATATTAGTGGCCCTCATCTGCAGTACCTGAGGTAAATTTCTCTGTGAATGCATATTAATGAATGATGTGACACTTTATGTACTTATACTTTTGCTATAGGGACATGTGAAGTGTGTTTCTATCTGCAGGTGTGTGACTTCCATCAGTGAAATACAGACATTTCATTTGATATGCATTGTGTGGATAAAGGGTGCATGACTTAGTCATTATTTGCTGGCTTCACAATACTATAATTCCACTGCTACACACCACTGGATTTGAACCCAGGACTGTGTGTGGCAAAATGTACTGCTTGGAAGGTAGGTAACAGACTGAGCTACTGAGATGCTACCATAGCATGTGTATTTGCAATATATATGTGCACACATACAGGCCGTGACAAACATTTTCTACATTCATCAATATGTGCATGGCTTTATATGGATGTATTTCTTCACCAGGGTCCCAGCTGAACGTGTATTTTGCGTTTAATGCCTTAGCAGGTGTCTTTCGACATGTTGCTGATAAAAGGGCACATTAACCTGCTATCACAGGCCTCACTTACATCCATTATTATGTTTTTGGCTTTCTAGTAGTGTACTATTGCAGCAGAGTTCAAGATACAGTCCCATTTTTTGCAGTACATTTTAATCAAGTTTTTGTGAAGCGGCATGGAGCACAGGTCCACTAAAACCTGCTTAATGACTGTAATTGGCAAGTACTATATTTTGTTTAAATCACCTGTTTTAATTAAGAGTTGTGTGGCGTGGGAGGTTAATGCAGTGATCTGCAAGTGTGTTGGTCTTGGGTACAAAATAGGAGATGTGTTTATTTTGTAACTGTGTATTACAATTTTAAAAACACATATAGTCAATATAGCTCTATTTAGTTGAGCTTAGTGACGCTTCATGACACACTAAAAAATATGAAGAAAAGAAAGCTGGAGAGTTAGGAAAGTGGTGAAATTGGGTGCAAGCAGGGGGTAAAAACATAGTGAAAGGCAGGTAGGAATGTCCAGGAAGGGTGTAGGAAAGAACTCTAGCTATCCATTTCTTGTACAGGAACAACTGTGCACTTTGACAGGACTTGTACATGACTTTGAACTCTCACAAGCAGAAACAGGGGTGAGGACAACATAACTATGTTGTCAAGACAATTGGACTAAATTTCATGTGTCCAGTGGACATGTGTGTGAAATGGAGAGCTATGTATGGGACAATATATTTCTTTTTTTTTTTTGGGACAGGTGCCCATTTTTTTTAAGGTCAGACTGGAATGTTGGGGAAGGGACATCAATACATGAGGGGGAGGTAAGTTGGGTAGGTGAGGATCCATTTGCAGGTAGGCAAGACAGACAAAACAACAGACAGGGGTGTTATGTGGCACATGGGGAGGGTGAACACCTTGGATAGGGAGGGTGTTGTGGTATTTAAGTCCCATGTGCCTCCACAATGCAGCAGCATGACTCACATCCTCACCCATGGGACTGTCAGCACTGCTTCATCACTGCCCCAGGGGTGGCAGTGGTGGAGTCTGGGCACCCGGGAGAGGGTGCCCCACCAGGTTGGCTATCATGTCCTCAATCCACCTCAGGCAGTAGTCAAAACCATGGTAGACTATCCTGTGCAGCAAAACCAGCAGCTCAGCCCAGGTGACAACTCCCCCTCCACCACCACTCCCAGAGGGGGCCCAGTCCTGTCCCATGGGGTGATAATATCTGATGGCACAGGTAGTGCAGGAGCAGCAGAGGTGATAAAACTGGTCTGTGTCCCAGATGTGCTGGGACCTGGTGCCACAGCCGAAAGATGCAAAGTAGGTACATCAGCCGGAACTGGCCTACCTTGATGTGCTGTGGTAAATGAGGTATAGCAATAAGTAAAAGTTAGTATTTACCAAACCATTGTTAGCATTAACAGAATGGAACATCATATTTATTAATCCAAATGCATATTAATGTATATTATGTGTAACACAACATTAAGTAACATAACAGTCAGTATGTTAACAGCATGCCACTAAGAATTAAACCATAAGGCCAACAAACCAGTTAGTTTAACAAAATATGTTAATATCGAATCATAATAATAGCAATGTAGCAAGTGCATACCACTCAAGCTGTTAGCATGGGTCAGTATGGACCAAGCAATAACAAATGCAGGTAAACAATTACACAGAACAGTTTCACTTAATGTGGACTTATATTACTACCAAGGTGCTCCGTAAGCGGATTTGGTAATACATTGCATTCCAGGTAATCATTTTTCTGGTAATACTGTGACAGACAGATTAGGCATTTTTCATTACATTAAAAGAAATTGTGATGCTTGAGAGGCATGTTTGTGTGCAGTGCATAAACTTGACAGCCATCATGCCTTAATTGGCAGGAATGGGAAAAAGAACCCAATAGCTGTGACTGCATGGGACATCTGCAAATAATGTAACAATTGACTGCAGCAACTTACTATAGACATTCAAGGAATACAACCATACTGGAAATATTTAGACAGATTTAGTTAGGAACCAACAATGCTGCTTAACACATTATTTTTATTGCTGATGTGTCTGTGAAATCCAAACACCATATCTGCTCATAACATGGGCTATCTCAAACATATGCCTTTTGTTCGTGGAGTGGGAGAAAATGAGAGCATGATGTGACTGATTTTGGCTTGGAAACAACCTTGGATCATACTATGAGTTCAGCAATACATGTTACAGGACATTTATTTTGCATTCTAGAACTATTGCATTGTTATACGTAACTGCAGTGACAGTAGAACACACATGCATGGAATACAGCCATACTGCATTTATTAAGACAGCTTTCTTTAGGAATTAACAATGCTGCTTAACACTTTATTGGTATTGCTGATAAATATCTGTAATGTCCACACACAATATCTATGCATAGAGTGGGCCACCTCACCCATATACCTTTATTACCTGGAGTAGGATGAACAGAGATCATTATGTGACTGATATTGGACTGGGGACAGTGTTACACTTGACTGCAGCAACCTTACCATAGACAAGCAATGTATACAGCTCTATTGCAATGGTTATGACAACACAATCCTGATGTTATTGGTATTGTTTACTTTTTATTGCAATACAGTTGTTATTGTTCATTTATTGCTCTACAGATCTAATTGCCCATTTATTGGACTACAGTTTTTATTGTATATACTTTATTGCAGTAAATGCTTTACTCTTTCTTGCTTATTGCCATACAGCTAGAATAATAAATCCATACTTACCACACTCACGGCACAACCTGACCTGGCGCCTAGCATGGGACTCAACATTGCAAGTCTTCTCAGCTGCAGCTGTTGGGAGAGAAGCATACCATTATGCAAACCAGTTTTGCAGACATTCAGCTTGCATTTTGAAAAAGCAGTAGAAATCATACTAACATATTTGTGGGGCATACCCAGCACTTGCTTCTTGGACTCAGGTGTCCACGGTTCCCCTCTTTCTCCTCTTTAGGTCTTCATAATGGTGACAACAGTGCTTACAGACAGGACCCAGCAATTTAAAATTGTGGAGTCCATCTCTACAAAGAGGCCAGTCACAAGTGGAGTCCCTCATGGATCAGTCCTTGGACTGATCCTTTTTGGTGTTTACTTCTCAGAAGTCAAGGAAAATGTCAGTGGTCTCTGGCTGACTAAATGTGCAGATGATTGCAAATTAAGAGCTGTCATTGAATCTCACACTGACACAAATGTTCTCCAGGAAGGGCTGACACAGACAAACAACTGGTGTCAGAGCCATGGACTAAAACTAAATGCCAAGAAATGCATAATAGTATCCTTTGGGATGTCATCCATCCCTGGCAAATATCAAATTGACAGCACACCCCTTAGAGTTGATCCAGTAATCAGGGACTTAGGAAAACACATAGATAGAAATCTAGCCGTTGATCATCACATGTCTACAGTAATGAGGAAATCACTCTATGTTGCACAACTTATAAACAAGGATATGGCATCTAAGTCCAAGTAAGTCATTGTTCCACTGTATTCGGCATTCATCAGACCTATCATTGAGTACAATGCATCATTTGATCTGTAGCTAACCAGGCATAGCCAACAATTGGAATGTCTACAGAGGTTCCTCACCAAAAAAAATACAGGACGTAAGTAATATGTCCTATGCAGACTGCCTCAAGGCTCTATCTCTGTATTCTGTCTCCTACAGGCTTTTGAGAGGAGATCTATGCCTGGCATACAGAACATTGTCAGACCCCACTCTGATGGCCCTCCTGCATATCCACAAAACAAACAGCACCGGAATTACATGTTCTAAAGACTTAAACCTTGCCTGTCATATAAATAGGACCTGCTGGAGAGATAGGTATGTATGCCAGAGACTACTCCGTCTATGGAGCAGACTCCCCATCCTTGTGAAGCAGAGTTCCTCCCTAACCCAATTCAAGTACAACTTGGACAATTAGATGGGAAACTGGAAAGTCATTCCTGGTTTGGCCCCTATGTCTCTAATGGACAGAGGTAATCTGTAAATGGTTCAACTCCCAGGCCCATGCTTACACATATCAAGGGTATCAGAACTTGTCAGAGATTTGGGATGCATGGCTAGGCTTAAAAAGGCCCGTGTGATCATTAGAATAGTAAACACCTATGAACCTATGAACCAGTGCAGGGGACACCAGTAGCAATGGTAAGTTCCCTGGCCAACCACCTGCCATATCTGCAGATAATCAGATTCTGAAGAATGGTGCAGAATTCCTGCCTATTGTGCCTAATATAAGCTATTTTCCCACCCCTGCACATCATTAAGCAACATTCAAAAAAGTGACAGGTTGTGTAGCAGTGTGCAAACCAGTTAAGCAGAGCTAAGAGGCATGAAAACTCACACAACTGAGGTTTTATTGATTTTTAGCACTGCACAAACAGTAGCCATTAGCATGTTTAATCAGTGCTTAGCACAGTGCAGCAATGCCATATCTGACAAATTTGTTTTTAAAATTAAACATATATACTAAATTAAATTACATACATCTTATCACTGCTACGGACTCGGATCCAGGACCTACAAAGCATTAGGCTGCAACTTTACCCAATTAGCTACTTGGATATTATGAAAGCTAATATACCTTCACATTTACTAATGGGCTACCTGATAGCATTGCTGAGCACCACACCTCACCATGCAATCATGCTTAAACAGACCCAGAAATAAATAATTGATTACATCTGTTTTCTATTTTTAGATGTCTGGCAGCTATCAGCTATGTATGTATACGCTGAGCTCAGCTCTGCACCACACAAATGACAATTAAAAAATATGTAATTACGATAATTAATTATATCTGGTTTCAAGTTTTAGATTTGTAGCAGGTGTTAGCTGTCTAATTGTGAACACAGCTTGGCATTGCTGCACTCCGCACTGCAGTGTTCAAACATATGGAGAGGAAAAAAACAAATTCATAAAAATAAAATATTACTCATTTAAACAATTCACAGCATTTCAGCAGTAGCGGTGAGCATTACAGGAAGCATCACCCTGTACATAACATCTGACCAGGCATCCACAGCCACACGTAGCCTCTGCATTTCTCCCTACATGGATTCAATATCCTTGTTCCTATGTTCTCCCTTGGCAGCATGCCATCATTAATATGTATGGTATGCTGCCAATGGAGAACTATGGTCGTGTACATGGATACATTCCGTGTAGGCTCTACATGGTGCATACACTTATTTTATTAAATCCTGGGGCTCATTAATGTGTCCAGGTATATTAATGCAAATATGTGTTTTAGACAGTTGGGCATTGAGCCTAAGTGAAAAAAATGGAGAAGAACTAACATTTCATGTTTCAGTTTAATCTACTTTTAAAAAAGTGATTTACAACTGGACTTAAATATAATTAGAAAAAAAATGTTTACTAAGAATTGAAGATACACAAACAAAATAAGCTGGTTTTATTCATAGTTTCAATAAAATGGTAAATATTTCAACAGTTAAGCAAAATAGTACTAGTATCAGATAAAGAAAGGATATGTATATGTATATGCGTATATATATATATATATATATATATATGTGTGTGTGTGTGTGTGTGTGTGTGTATATATATATATATATATATATATATATATATATATATATATATATAAGGAGTTACAAAATCAACCACAACACCCACTTAGCGCTTGCGTTCCACTTTATTCATCTGGAAATTCATCAGAAAAACTTTACACCTCAACTCATGATGTGTAAATACCTTGAAACTTAATAGACTATCCAATAGTATAACAATTTTAATTAGCAACTATAAATACAATAATTATTTGTTAAAAACCTCATTGATTTGTCCTCCTTCAATTAAAATACTAATAGGACTATATACAAATTAATATTTCGTGTACACCAAAGCCCCATATATCTAACCCAGTAACCACATTATAATATTAAAAAATAAATCCACCAACACTGAATAGCCGATGACGGTTTAATGCTCCAAAATACACAAACAATCTCAGTTGCACCGAACAACTAAGCGCTTTCGCCGTGGTTAACAAACCTTGGCATCATCAGAGTTGTTCGGATAATTCGTTCCCATTGCTTATATTCAAACTTAATTAAAATTAATTGATACCAATTAATCAGTTGAAACATTTAAAACATTCTTTAAAAAAAATCTCTTAAATCAATCAACAGTCTTGCCTCTGTATTATTCCCCAGGACCTGTATCTAACAATAAACCCACTAGACAAATTAATGTCCGGGTAAATGTAATTGCAATACTAGGAGGGTAGTCTATGTAGCTACCTGTTTGTCGTGTACATCTTTTTATATAGGGAAGACCTCACGTAGACTCAAAGACAGGATGAGTGAACATATTAGAGCTATAAAAAATAAGGATATCAACAATGCTTTGTTTTTACATACAGGGAAGTGTTCGAATTTTAAAAAAATTATTTTTTTCATTATTGATAAGGTATATGACAATGGATGGGGGGTGATTGGGAATCCATCTTGGAAGCAAGAGAATCTATGTGGCAAATACGTACCAATGCCAGTAGTCCTCCGGGACTAAATAAATACATTTCCATTAAGCCCTTTTTAAAAATGAAACACAATAAAATTGTGTAGTTTCAGCCAGCTAAGCAATTATTTAATTATTATCAACACCCTTCTCTTGAAAATTTGTATTGTACAAGATGCTTTTATGATACTATATTAACACCATCTGGATATAATATACATTGCTAATTTGTTGTAACTTGTAATATTTAAAACTTTCTATTTAGTGTTCAAAATAGTTTTTAGGTTTTTTACGTTAATTTGTCTAGTGGGTTTATTGTTAAATTATTATTAATTATTGTAGAAAGTTGTTTACCTACACTATCATCCAAGTATTTAGGTATTTACTTATTTACATATTTATTTATTAACTAGGTTTACATATATTTGTGGTTTTTACTTAGGCTACACACATATACTTGTATGCATATTAAGGCACATTTTAGTAAGAATTTATGTAGTTTACAATGGAGTTAATTCAAATGTATTTTATTGGTTGATCAATTAATTTATATGTATTTAAGTCTTACTGGCATTTTATGCACATCTTTGTCTGAAGAAGTCGGTAGAAGGACGAAAATGTATGTGTAGTGTGGGCATTAATTTTATGTGGAATAAACTTTTTTGTGGAGCCGAGTTTCTTGTCAGTGACTCCTTGCAGCCCTTTGGTTTTGTGAGTTTTTGGTCGTATTTCAAGGGCTATGTCTTCTTTTCTGTTGAGATTTCATGTTATCATATTTATGTAATTCTACTAAAGTAACACAGCACCTGACAGTGTGCCATAACATGGTTGAGTGGGCACAATGTTTTGCCATCCATGTGGTCCTTGGATTGACTATACTCCCATGATTAGGCATGATCGCAATAACAAACCTACAAATGTAACAATGTACAATTCCAGCAAAGATAGGGTCATGCTGCTATACCCTTTTGGTGTGGATGTCCATGTATACACAGAGAACTTGTTCAACTCTGCGGTCATTACTCTGACTCTGCTAATCTACAATGCCTATTAAGCAAACAGACAGCACACTGGATCTGGTATGACATGATCTGGGAACACAGATATGTGTACCAGTTAATAAATGTACAGTATGACATACGTAGGACATGTGTAGGTACACACACTTTGGCTAAAGGTGGCCTCAGATCCATGGCATGCAGACATGCACCATGAAGCTGTTAATGGCTGCATGAATTACTGTGAAATTTTGACCTAACAATGATCACTGCCACTGTGGTGCTTGCTAGAGCAATCCTTCACGTGTTTGTCATCAGACATTGTACATCATATTGTGACGCTGCAACTGTGCTCCGACTCACCATCTGCTCATTACCCTACTGAAATCCTAAGAACCCTGGAATATTAGCTATAATTCATGCCACACTGTAGTGATTTCTCTGATTGCTACTCAAGGCATCTACCTGGAAAAGGGTATGTCAAAGCTACAGAGCTTTGCATGATGTGGGACAACTATGTGGGTGAACAAACAGGCTGTGGCCTTCTCCTCATGTGAAGTTTGGTACGGACATTTTATTTTTGGTGAGAGACAAAGTGTAGCAGCATGGTTTCCCCAAACAGATAGGTTGTGCTGAGACCAGCAGTTCCACTAGGCAGGCACCAACAATTCAGAGGACTCACCTCTTATCAGCATTCTTCACAAGGTAATTGTGTCATCGCAGTACATACTGCTTGAGTGGTGTTCACTTGCAGGATAACTGTGTAAACACTCCCTCCTTACCTTTCCCAGGGTGTACGTATGACATCCCCCACTCTGCTTGCCTATGGTCTCTACAGACAAAGACATGTTGGAAGACTACCTCCTTGGAAACCATGATGGAATTAAAGTCAATATGCAGTTGCACACATGGCAAGTAGCATGCAGTGACAAGGGGTATCCCCAGATGTCTCAGCAGTGTTACATTTACAGCCATGAAAACACTTATCATGGAAATGATCAGTAACAATGTAGTAAACCTGCAGACACTGGCCCAAACCCAGTTTGTTTTGTTCAAGGTCAGATCATGCCTACCCTAAGCATTGGACCTAATTGATTGTTACAGTATGCGATGGATGACAGGAAAATGACTCACTCCACCTACCATGGCACGAGAAAGCTATTGACAAGATTAGGATTCAGGCATTGTGGACACTCTGTGGAAGTTATTTACAATCTTGTATGTCAGTTGTTGGATAGCCAAATGTCTGACAGTCATTATCTGGGAAGATAGGATTGTGTAGCCAGTGCTACAATGAGACCATTCACCAGTGGACTGCCCACACACATCATTCCTTGGACTACTTCTCTGCAGTCATGGCCACTGTCAGTGACCTCAGACTGGCTACATTTGAAGATGATTACAAATAAGGAACTGTCAATGTTTCCCACACAGAACCTACAGTTACTCAGGGTGGGTTGACACACACATTCAGTTGTTGTCAGAGCCATTGACAAATATTACATGCCAAGAAATGCACAATACTATACATCTGGCAGTCATCCACCCCCTAAACAATATCATATTGTTTGCACACCTCCAACAGTTCACCCATTAGGCAGGGACTTATGGATACAGTGAGTGATCAAGCCTTTGACTTTCACTGATCGGTAAGATTTGGGCTTCATGCACTGCTGCACACACTATAGAGAAAGGTATGTCATGTAAAGCCCAGAATGTCATTGTTACACTTTATGTGGCACTCATCACACCTATCACTGAGTACAATACCACCTTTGGTATATAAGTACACAGGCTTATCTGACACCTGTAATAACCAGAGAGGTCCCACAGTAATGCAACACACAGTGTACATGACATGTCCAATGCAGACTGTGTCAAGGCCATAACTGTGTATTCTGTCTCCTACATGCTTTGGAGGGGAGGTGCATGGCTGCCATACAGGGAGGTGTCAGATCACACTGTGTATCACTTGCACATCCAAGAAAGGACTAGCACAAGACGTACCTGTTCTACACAGCTTCACCTTGATTGTGGTAGAAATAGGACATGCTGGAGAGACAGGTATGTAACCATGACACTGCACACTACATGTAACAGGCTCCCCATCCATGTGAAGCAGACTTCTGCTGTAAGGTACATCATGTGCAAGTTACACAATGGGATACGGACAAGGCAATTATAACTGGTTTAGGACAAATGCCTGTAATGGACACAGGGGGAATTGTAGATGGTACATCTCTGACATCACAGCTTGTAGATATGTTAGCTCCCAGAACCCTGCTTACACTTATTAAGGGAACCACAACATGTCAAAGAGTTTGGATGCAGGAGGAGGCTGCATGAAGCCATTATCACTGTTAGCCTGTGACACACATATGAAACTATGCAGCCACTCACCTATACTGCTTTACCTTTGTATAGACATTTTGCTTCTGTGCTGACATTCCTTCTTGTACTTTGATGTTTATGGGTTTATTGTAGCAGTATATCCATAGGTGTGTCGCAAAAAATTCTGAATCTGAAATATAAAAAGTTCTATGAGACACTGTTCATTGCGTAAGTATTCAGCCATTACAACATCATCCAACTTAAGCTACACAACATAATGTGGTTTACTCATTGCAACTGGCAGCAGACACTATCTGTCAGTGACCAGTGCAAGAGGCATGTGAAAGGCAACAGTGGATGAAAGAATTACATAGCAATTTGGGTAGTCCCCATGTGCTTCAGACATATAGCTTCATTTATCTGCATCGATGATAAGGATGACAGGGATGTGGCACAGGTATCACCACTTGCACAAGGGGTTATATGGTGGTGCAGGAGGTGTCCTGTGTCCAAGGTCAGAAGCAGCACCCAATAGGTTGGCAATGATGTGTGTGTGAGTCAGGAAATGAAGAAGGCAAGATGGACCATGGAATGTGCCATGTGTGTCTGCAGGTGAACTGATTGTGACAGTGGTCCATGAGTGTCTGCATGAATACAGCCAAGCTCAGTGCTAGCCCTATGTGACTATATCTTGGAAATGTATTTATTTATTTATTTTACATTTGTTTACAGGGAGAGTCCAACTGAATTACAAGTCCATTTTCAGTGGGGGCCCAGGGAGAAAAGCTCCAAGAGAAGAATCTTTTGCAAAACAGAGTTTTAAGGACAGACGTTTGACATACAATTTCCATAGAAGAGACTTTGACATACATATTAACTAACAGATAGGATATATTCATTCTCTACAATATAATATTCAATTTTAGAAGATATTCCTAAGTTTACAATTCCTGTGATAGATTTACTATCAGGTTAAGAGCAGGGAGATGAAGAATAAGGCTCCGAGAGAGCAGATGATGCTCACTATAGTTGAGAAAGATAACAAATTGATTTAGTATATGTCTTCACCTGGTTTTAGTTGAGAAGGTTAACAAATTGATTGGACCATGCATGGTAGAGCTGACAGTTCACCATCTCCACCCCTGAACATGGGAACTGTCTCTGCTAGGGGTTGCACTGGCACCTCCATGTCCAAGATTAGAAGCAGCACTACTACCTGAGGGTGACTGCTGTCTGCTGGGACAGTCTCCTCCACAGGAACGCCAAGTCCATGAGCCCATGGCCTGCCACATCTTGGTGTGGACTGCACACTCACTTCTGGGTGCTGGATGTGCTACCACTACAGGAGCGTGAGTGAGCATGTCCACTTGGACTCTCAGAAGATTTAGCTGGTGACCTATGTCCATGAGTCTGACACTAAGCTCCAACCAGATGTTCCATCACAGACAATGACCATTCCAAGGCAGATATTCTACAATCTCTCTTAGATCACTGTTTTTCCACTGCATCAGTCAACTGATCCAGGGTATCAGCAATGCAGTGAAGGCAGTCACAGATGTCAGACTGAGCTGCATCCATAACCCTGAGCAATCATCTGGAGGTCCTTTGAGAACATGCCTATGCCTCCATGATGGCTCTAAACCTATGCTGAGTAACACGTGATGAGACACCTGCAACAGGTGGTGGAAGGACAGCAGGACACCTACGAGCACCCTATCAATCTGCCTGTGTGTAACCTCACCATTTCTTTAGCTAGGGCCAGTATCAACTTTCACTGCAGCCATAATACCCATTCTATCCTGTTCAATGTCTCCACCCTCTGACTGTCTAATATCTTTGGCCTCAAGGGACTGGGTATGCATAGGCAGACTGACTGTGTATGGTGCTAATGAGGGCAGAAGAGGGATGTCAACCTCTGTGACAGATTCAGCCCCTGCAATACCCACCTGTGCCTCACTTTGGCCACAGTCATCATCAGAGTCTGAAGATACACTGACATCAGGTTGTGAAGGGGACAGAGACTAAACCCCCTGGTTACCTGTGATAAAAATGGAAAAGCGGTACATTAATACATGCACTACAGTACTTTCTTGCAACATATGTTAAGCTGTATACAATTCTGTCAGTATTGCAGACTTGCTTGACCCTCAAAATCATATACCAGGACCTGAGGACCTTATTTTCTAAAAAAACATATGTAGCTGCTTGTAAAGAATAAGCTCCTTAATCAAGAATCTCATGAGCAACAGTGATGTGCACTGTTGACATTTGTCAAAACTCTGCACAGTTGACATATGGGGCAATTTGTACTGGTTTGCAAATCTATCAGTGTGGTCACAACTACAATACATAGGTATGACTGTAAACTGTGTTTTATTGGTAAAAATATGTGAGGTTGGCAATCATGCAAATAGTACATCAATCCAGCCGGCAGGCCTGAGATGACATTTTAACAAATACTATGCACTAAATCTACATCTGTAACACAACAGTATTACGCTTACCAGAAGCAGGATCACGGTCATGTCTGATTCCTGATGGCCCTGTGAAAATTTGAGGGAAAGGTAATGTAAACAGCAACCTATGTTGAACTATGACAAGCTACTATATCTAAATATCTCACATTTACAGTACATACTATGTTAATTGGTATGTTGGTCACAATATGAACATGTGATTCAAACTGCAACTAACTCCCCCCCCATAAAAATACCTACCACCCACATAAAACTGTTTATACCCAGACACAACAAATGTTACAGCATTCCAATGTTTATCCAACTAAGCATACCTGGATGCTTTCCTTGCATGAAACGGTGGCACCTACATCCACAACATACCATGTGATTGATGTCTTGAAGATATCCTGTGTTCCTAGGTTTGCCAGGAATTCCTCAGTGGCTGACAGTGGTTGTTTCAATGCAGGCCTTCCACCAGTGGCAGCAAGTTCCCTGGCCACACCTGCTTCTCTTCTGCAGACCAAATTTCTCATATCAGTGGCACAGTGTTGCACCTGCTCATATGCCCTGCTCCATTGACCAACTGCATTGACATTGCAAATCAGGTCAGCCCACAGTGCTGCCCACTCTTCCCTGTTTGTCCTCCCCCTGGACAGCAGGACTTGGTGATGCTGATGCAGGTCATCCAGGATAGTGTCATTTTCTGCCTCTGTAAAAGGGGCCCGGCATCAGGGATACATATTTCCTGAAAGACAACAAAATGGAAACATATGTCAGGATCACATACATGGGAGTATAGTATGATGAGATGCAGCAATAACAGATGGCTACACATAGTCACTACTTGGTTACACATCTCTATTCAGCAACAACCAAAGATAGTAAGGATGTGGTTGTGAGAAGGATAGTAGCAGTACTCATCTGTTCCTGCTTGTGCCATGACAGATACTTTTGTATGATCACACAACTAACACAGCAGTCCATTAAGTTGTGGCCCATATGAGAAAATCAGCAATGCCACACAAATAGCAGTGTAGTATTACCACTGCTATTAACGGGAAATTTCCAGGAGAGTGGTATACTTAACAAACACAGAGCATTCTACCCATACTGTACTCTAGTTCCTATGTAGGTGCAACACATCTGCAGATCAATGACATGTCAGAAGTACAGTTCCAAACAAGGCTTACTGCTGTAATCCCCATTCACCCTAAGTATATGGACACACATGCATCATGTTGGAAAAAAGGTTACATACCTGATGGAGTACAATATTCCTCTGTTAAATGGTACAGATATGTAAATGTTGTGCCAATGATGTGACCATGCAAAATAACTCTCACACACAATGTTTCCCCTAGATAGCTGTTTGCCTTTTTAACATAGTTTTCTATTATCAAGATATTGCCTCTGACCGATCTGTGCTTCTGAAATGTTAACTGCAGCCAACGCAGCTGATTTGCAGTGTAATCAGCCAATCCCATATAACCACTGAACAGGTTATAATGCCTCAGTGTAGATTACAACCCCTTTCTCATACGTTGGGTTGGAAAATAGTGGTGGACAGATACTACATTATGGCAGAGAGAATGTCTGTAGCAGCTACTATTTACATACAAATGTGTGTGCTATGGGCTGAAGCTGAAGGTGATGCTGCAGGTAATAGGCATAGGCATAAAGGCTGAACACTCTGCAGGATAACAAGCTTTAAGAGTAAGTGTGGGACATGCAGCAGCCTTGTTGTATATGCAGAGCCAGATTGAGAGTACCCACCCTACTGGGAAGTAAGGTATGTGGGTCAGCCAACAGTATCAGTAAGACAATGGAAGGCAAATTGCTTGGTGTGTCCCAGAAAACAGGTAAGTGTACATTAACCATGATGTCACATAGTTGGACAACTGCCAAATCACGTTATGTCACGGTAGTCCATTGTTGAGTGTGTGCTTCTGACCCTTGCATCTAGCTCAACCTCCATATATGTTTGTTACTTGTGTAGTTGTTGTTGTCTGTGATATCACCAGCAAAACACTGTGGGCTGCAGTGTGATATTACTGGGCAACAATTTCAGTACACACTTTAACATGCTTTGGAAATTCATGCTACTGCATTACCTGACAGCATCTGCACTTTATAGTGTTGTACCAGGTGTAGTTGAGAGTGGTCCTATCTGTAAGCCTTTGCCCTCTATTATATAAATGCAGACATTCCAACTGTACTACTTTGGGTGGATAAATAGGTGATGAGACAGACATACATATCACATGTTATAATACTGATGGCCACATACATGCAGCTTCATTGTTAAATGCAGCTGTACTTAAACCCAGGACCATTTGTACCAACAGGTTATGTTTTCTATGCATTTTACAGACTGAGCTACAAAGTGGCTGCTATAGCAGGTGAACTTTTACATGTTGTAGTTATCATTCCACAGTTATCTGCTGTTAAATATTGCACTTACATCTATTTTTATCTGTATGGCTTTAGAGTAATGTATTTGTATACCAGAGTCCAAGTTAAAATCCTGTTTTCCATTAATGTTTTATCAAGTTTGTTCTGGCATGTTGTAGACATAATTGCAGGGATACCTGCTATCAGATACCTCACTTACATCTAAGCTTATGTGTGTGCCATCATAGTGATGTACTTGTGCACTAGAGTGCCAATTACAGTACTATTTTTCTAGCCGAGTTGCACAGTGTGGCACAATATGCAGCACAGTTTAAATGGGCTTAATGAGGGAAAAGTCAGTATTAGTATGTTTTGCTTAAAACACCTGTGTTCATGAGCAGCTGTGTGGTTTGGTGGGATAATCAACTGCCCTGTAGGTGTGATGGTTGTGGGTTCAAAGTAGGGTGCAGGCGTACTTTTTTGAATGTGATTAATACTGTTCCAGAAGCACATGTCAATATAGAGCTATTTAGTATTGCTAGGCGATGCTTGCTGCAAACTATCACAACCCATGTTTCAGCAAAGTTTAGCAACATGCAAACATTGTAGGCCATTGACCATGGCCAATGACCATCAAAAATCCACATCCTACACAAGGATTGCAAGTTGCAAAGCCAAAAAGAAATCCAAAAAACAATCACAATAGCGTCCAGTACTCAATGTCA
Organism: Protopterus annectens; assembly: GCF_019279795.1. Lineage (NCBI taxonomy): Eukaryota > Metazoa > Chordata > Ceratodontiformes > Protopteridae > Protopterus > Protopterus annectens. The sequence goes on along the minus strand of NC_056735.1, from coordinate 1,010,290,849 downwards.
GCAGAAGATGTTCTTTATTTTCAAAAAAATATTCCAGTTTTGGCAAACCATTGCCTTCATCAGTGTTATTCATACAAATACATTCTCCAGTGCTTAAGTAGCATAACCCTTAAGTGAACTCCACCCTTAATAAATCAATTATAAGATATCATTTAGTCCAGTTGAAAATAATGCCCCTAACCTAACAATCCAAGACTGTACTCTTTTATTTAATACTCCATGCCACCCTAGTTTGTTGCATTTACCATGACTAATTCTATCTATTGCAATAAAATTCAATACAGCTCTGGGATATTTTACAGCATATTTATAAAGAGCATTGGAAGAGTGACAATTTCTAATGTCACTCGTGTTCATAAATAAGTTTTTAATGGCCTAGATATTTGTCCAATGTAAAAAGCTGAACAAGTACATGTGGCTAAATAAATCAGCCAGTCAAAACTACAATATTGAAAGTTAGAATGTCAACAAATCTTTCTGTATTACAGGAAGTGAATTGTTTTGTTTTGTTTTCCTAACATGCTTACATGCATAACAATGCTCACAAGGTTGACAACCTGTCAGGAAGCTACCATGCATAGTTTTTTGCTTTCTATTGTCTGGCATAAAACCTTTTTATAATGATTAAGGTGGCTGCCCATGGTTTTACCTCTTCTGTAGTAAAATAAACAGTGTGCAGGTATTAATTCACATAATGTATTATACAGTGATAGAATGCCATGTTTATTAACCAAAATCCTAAAAAACAAAGTGCCACTATAAAAATTAGTCATCAGTCTCAATTTGTTATCTTTAACTCCCTTTTTTGTATACTGCAGTAATTGTGATCTGTCAACACGTTTGACAGAATCCTGACATGCCTGTATATCTTTATATCTATATCCCCTATCACAAAATATTTAAAAAGAACATATTCTTGCTGGATAAATTCCTCATTTGTTGAACATAGCCTTCAAATTCTTAAAAATGTGATTCTGGTATATTTTGAATGATGTGAACTGGATGACAACTTGCTGCATGCAATAATCTATTGGACTAAGGATTTTTCCTATGTACTGTAGTCCTAAAGTACCATCATTATTTTTAGCAATTGCAACATCCAAAAAGGAGATATGCTGAAGATCATATTTTATACTGAATGGTATCCCGTATTTATTTTCATTAAGATACTGTACAAATTCATGTAAATACGCTAGGGTGGATTTCCAGACCATCCAACAATTGTCCAAGTACTTACGCCATATATTCAATTACCTCCAGAAAAATATTTTGACTGAATTCATAAATAATCTGCTCCTCAACGAACCCCATAAATAAATATGCATAAATGGAGGTAAACAATTCCCCCATTGCTGTTCTTTTTAGCTGTAAAAAAACATTCTCCATTTACTAAGCACATGTTCTGTAAGACGTAACAAAAATGTATTAAACCCAGGGCTGTACAAAGATAAAATGATTTAACCAATAATCCAAGGCCATTAGTTCCATCCTGTGTGGAATATTAGTGTACAAAGTTGCCACATCCAATGTACACATATACCATTCCGTTTCTGTGTGTCCTGTAGAATATTCAAAAAACTGAGTAGTGTCTTGAATATGTGAACAGATACCACTCAGTAAAGGTTGTAAACACTGTGTGAAAAAAGCAGACAGAGGTTCAGTTTAGAGAGCTATGGCAGAAACTATTTGTCTACCTGGAGGATGTGTGAAATCTTTATGTATTTTTGGGAGCATGTAAAAGTATTGATAAACTGGGTTCTGAACTGTGAGATGAAAAACAATACTGTTGGAGATAAAACCCTCATCTAAGGCCGACTTTAAAAAACAATCTATATCGTGTTTGAATTTTAAGGTGGGGTCCAAAACAATTTTTGATAAAAGTGGTTATCTAAAAGATGTTTGTGGGCTTCTGTCAAATACATAGTCCAGACCCAAACAACCAACACACTACCTTTATCTGCAGTATTAATTAACACATCGTTGTTGGCCTTAAGATTTATCAAAGCTTGTTGTGACCTGGACAAATTGTTTTGAAAACTAGTATCATGCTTAAAATTAAAAGATAATTACACCATTACACTTTGTTGAAAAGTAGCCCGTGACAAGCCAAAATGCTGTCAGCCCAGCTAGCTGGAACTTTGTAAATAATTATGTCACTTAAAAATATTAATATGATTTATATAGAAATTTGACACTGCCAGCCCAACTATCTGGAATGTTGTAAATACTCTTATGCCATTTGTGAATATTAATATGATCCATAGACTTGTCTTACAAATGTAGGAGAACTATATGTTATGTGTATATTAAACTACTGGTGCAGAAGCGTGTGGTGAACTGTATGTTCTGTACTGAGCTTCAAGAATGTAACCACAGTGTACCCTATTAGAAAAGGACAGAAATGTATATAGACTATGTGCCTGTGCAGATGTGTGTTTTCATGGTAGAAGTTGGAACATACAGAGTTAACTTGTAAAACCTCAAGAAAATAAACGGAAACTGTTTTATAATTCTGTTATCTCTGTTTTAGTTCAGAGCAGAAACAATGTCTAGAGTTGGAGGATTTCCTATTGTCAGGAAAAGAAATAGTTACTAGGTTTCAAATGTAAAAGTGCTTAACTGTTTTATGACTTCCAGTTTTAGACAAACTTCTTAGAGATATGTACCTCTGACACAGAGGTGCTAAATTCTAAGTTTCTGTTAGCCTGTTGATTTAAAATATTTACTGTGATTCTGAACTCTGTAGTCACTGTGCTGAGTTATTCAATATTGTCTTGTTCTTTTATTATTTATTATTAAATATATTTAAACATTTTAATTGTGGCTGGTTTGTTTAGAGATGTTTAAGCTCATAGAGTACTTGCATATGTATTTGGTGACACTGTATGGGCCACTCCAATAACCTTGGCCATGGTCACACTTACCATTTGGATAACAGTAACATTACACAGTAGGATTGGACACCCCTTGGTGAGGGCCTTATAGTAGCTGATAAGTAAGGGTGGCTGGTACTACCTTATAGTCTGGGCAGAAGGGGGAATAGCTAGTAAACCTCTGCCAGCCTTTCCCAGGTGTGTGTGTGTGTGTGCGTGTGTGTGTGTGTGTGTGTGTGTGTGTGTGTGTGTGTGTGTGTTTGTATATCAATCAAATCTTAAAGTGTGTGTGTGTGTGTGTGTGTGTGTCAGCTACTTGGGCAGGGACACAAAGCACTGGTTGGACAGAGAGGGTGCTAGAGGTCTTAGCTTGGCCACTTGGCTGAGATTTTAACCCTATAGCTGTGCCAGTGGGGAGTCTTATTGGGGATCTGGGGAAAGAGGCAGAAACCAGCCCCAGACTGACTGTGATCTCTGTGTGTTCTTAATGGAAATTGTACTTTACTGTGTGCGTACTTGTCATCCTCCCAATGTGCACATCCCTCACTGGTGCTAGTGGTGATGATTGAGGCTCCTTGATTACTGTGTCAGTGCAGGGGTGTCACATATTAATTGTTTGGTAGTGGTGGAATAGCCATATCACATATTAATTGGTTGATAGTGGTGAGTTAGCCACATCACATATTAATTGGCTTGTAGTAGTGTGGATATTAAATTCCTGTAGCCTGTATACAGTGGTCACTGAAGGTATTTGTACTCTCAATCAGCCAGGCATTGAACATTCAGAGTTCATATCACAATTGTTTCATTTATTTATTTATTTATTTATTTTTGTTAGCTTAGTTAGTCAGGGAGAGCAAGCAAGCATGTCAGCAGAGGAGTGTGGCAAGCTGACAAGGAGCCATTTGGCTGAGATGTGCCAGGCTAAAGGACTGGTGCATGCCAGCATGACTAAAGCAGACATGATTGCAGCTTTAGTCACAGCAGAATAGCAACAAGGAGGACAATCAGAGTAGCCATAGAGATGTACAACTCTCAGAAAATGGACAGCTCAACCTTTCCACGGAGGAATTAAAAATCCATCTGGAGTTAAAGAGACTTGAGTTGGAGGCCAAGCATTTGGAAATAGAATCAGCAGAGAGACTGAGACATCTGGAAGCTGAGGGGAAGGACAGGAAGAGACAACATGAAAAAGAGATGCTGACTCCTTGCCAGAGTCATGGAGGTAATGGGGAAGGGAGTAACTGAACCTCAGAAGCAACAAAGGTCAGTAAATTTCTTCCACAATTTACAGAGGGGGACAATTTTGATAGTTCCATTCATATGTTTGAGAGGGTATGTAAACAGTATAATGTTGACCAACGTTTCTGGGTATGGTTCCTGACCTCCTTACTCCATGATAAAGCTGTAATTGTTATGTCTAAACTGTCTGATACTGATTGTTTAAATTATGATGCTATAAGGAACTGCTTGCTAGAATATTTTAAGTTAACACCTGAAGTTTATAGGAAAACGTTTTGTGAGAATAGATGTCAGAGAGACTAAAGTGAGTGTGAATATGTTGCTGAACTAAGCACTTATTTTCATAGATGGGTGATTGGATGTCAGATAACCAGTTTTGAAGGGGTGTCAGAGTTTTGGCGAGGGGAACAAGACCTTAGCACTTTGCCTGAGGACATGAGAATCTGGTTAGCTGATAGAAAATTCACTACTGTAGATGAGTTGGGGAAGAAGGGAGACCTATACCTAGCAAGCAGGGCATCACTGCACAGGAAAGGACACCCAGTGCTGCTCATGGATCTAAGGCAACCCATGGTGGGCAGCCCAGACTGCCCCAACAGAGTCTGTCAGTAGCAGGGGAAGCCACTAGCCCAGGTACACATCCAGGACCAAGGGTTAAATGTTTTTAATGCAGCCAGTGAGGTTATGTAGCATATAGATGTCCAGTGAGGCAAGGTAAAGAACAAAAGGTGGGAGAGAGCCAGTAAGTGGGAATGACAAAATGCCAGCAGTAAGTTGTCTTGAGACAACAAGGGTACCAAACTACCACAAGAGATTATATCCTATCTTAGTGACTGGGAAATAGGCCATGGCTAAGACAGACACAGCCTCTGACCTAACCATTGTGAAGCCTGCAATGGTTACAGAGGAGCACTACTTGCTTGAACAGTCTACTCCAGTCAGAGCTTTAGGATGGACCCCATTTCAAATACCTTTGGCTAGAGTTCATCTTGAATGGGAGGGTGGAAAAGGAAGCCAGCAAGTAGGTGTGTTTGAGGATATCCCTGCAGATGTCCTGATAGGGAATGATTTTGATAATGCAGTACCATGTGTGCCTGCAGTTGCATGCAATCAGGCTTGGAGACAAGCATGTGGGTCTGGTAGGTTGGGGGAGACCCAGACAGACTGCATGCTTGCAGCTAGTACTGGTGAGGTGGTTACTTCAGAGAGGGAGCTACCCTGTATCAGTGAGACTGAAGGTGAACCACAGCTGCTTGTGGGTACTGATGTTCCCTTGGACAGAGTGACTGCAAGGGCAGAGGTGAGTAGTAGTACCCAGACTGATAGTGAGGCACCGCTGTCAGAGAATACCAGACTTCCTGTGGAAGGGGAGCTGGCAAGGGTTACAAATAGAGAGATGAGACAGGCTCAGCTCTCAGACCTTACATTACAAGGCCTGAGGGGGTAACTAGTGAGGCACCTGATTCTCAAGGGAAGGGGGAATCTGTATACTGGGACAAAGGGTTACTGTATAGAGAGTGGACACCTGAGGGAGAGCTAGATGGTGAGAGAATAAGTTGGTAGTGCCCAGAGACTACTATCTGGCACTTTTAGCCAAAGCCCATGTTATTCCCTTTGCAGGTCATATGGGCATAAAACATATGAAGAGATGTATTGTGCAGAAATTCTATTGGCCTGGGATTTCCAGAGATGTAACAAGGTACTGCAGGAACTGTGAGCAGTGCCAAAAGGTAGGCAAGGCAGGAGACAAGGTGAAAGCTCCTTTGACACCTTTGCCTGTGATTGAGGAGCCGTTTCCGAGGGTAGCTATGGATATTGTGGGTCCAATGAGTATCCCAAGTTCCACAGGGAAAAAGTATGTCCTAGTGGTAATAGATTATTCTACAAGATACCCTGAAGAAGTGGTTCTGTCCTCCACTGAGGCAGAAAAGGTGGCTAATGCTTTATTATAGATTTTCAGCAGGATAGGTTTCTCAAAAGAAATACTGTTTGACAGAGGTCCCAATTTCATGTCAGACCTGCTGGATTGTCTGTGGAAGTACTGTGGGGTGAAGCACCTAAAGACCACCCCCTACCATCCACAGACTAATGGTCTTGTTGAGAGGTTAAACTCTACACTCAAGACAATGCTATAGGCATTTGCAGACCAGTTTAAGCAGGACTGGGACAAATATTTGCCCCATCTGCTGTTTGCTTACAGAGAGGTAGCCCAGGAATCCACAGGTTTTCCACCTTTTGAGCTGCTGTATGGGCATAGAGTGAGGAGACCTGTAGATTTGATTCAAGATGAGTGGGAGAGTGAGTGTGAATCCCACAAGAGTCTGTTGTAGCATATGTCCTAAACCTCAGGATAAGGCTCAGGGAACTCAGGGGCTTGGCCCAGGAGAACCTGGCAGAAGCCCAACAGCAGAAAAATGTCTAGTATGACAGGAATGCTTGAGCTGGAGAGTATGATGTAGGGCAACAGGTAATGGTTCTCATTCCTGTCAGACACAGTAAGTTGCAGGCAGCTTGGGAGGGACCCTACAAGGTGGTAAGGAAGGTCAGTGATGTCAACTACAAGGTAGAACTGCTAGGCAGGAGGCAGGGGCACAAATTGTACCATGTTAACATGATAAAACCTGACCAGGATAGGGAGGCCTTTGTGCTAAGTATTTGTAGTAGAAGGCAGGAGGAGTATGAGGGGAATCTATGGCTACAGGAAGCCAGCCAGGAAAATCCCAAATTACTATGGTAGAACCTAGGGATGCAGGCATATGATAGGACAGTGCAGCACGGTACTGGGATCAGCAATGCCAAGACAGCTGGAATCTCAAGACAGGGAATGGGGTAAGGTATTCCCAGATAGGCTAAACCATCTCAAGCAATGTTTCTCAAGTGTCACTCATGGGGGAGGTGATTAGTATGACAAACTAAAATGTTGCCAGCCCAGCTAGCTGGAATTTTGTAAATAATTATATGTCACTTGAAAATATTAATATGATTTATATAGAACTGTGACACTGCCAGCCCAGCTATCTGGAATTTTGTAAACAATCATATGTCATTTGTGAATATTAATATGATCCTTATGCTTGTCTTACAAATGTAAGAGAACTATATGTATGTGTATATTGAACTACTGGTGCAGAAGTGTGTGTTGAGCTGCATGTTCTGTACTGAGCTTCAAGAATGTAACCACAGTGTACCCTATTAGAAAAGGACAGAAATGTATATGGACTATGTGCCTGTGAAAATGTGTGCTTTCATGGTATAAGTTGGTACACACAGAGTTAACTTGCAAAACCTCAAGAAAATAAGTTGAAACTGTTATACAATTCTGTTATCTCTGTTTCAGCTCAGAGCAGACACAATGTCTAAAGTTGGAGGTTTTCCTATTGTCTTAAAACAGAAATAATTGCTAGGTATCAAATGTAAAAGTGTTTAACTGTTTTACGACTTCCAGTTCTAGGCAAACTTCTGAAAGATATGTACCACTGGCACAGAAGTGTTAAATTCTGTTAGCCTGGGAACTGAAGGCAGGTGACAAAGAGTGATGTCATCCCAGCTAACCCAGCAGTGATGTGTATTATTAATTTAAGAACTATCTTTGACAGTGAGTCTTTGGATCTGACAACATGCGCTCATCATCAGCACTATATTTGTCTTTCTCTGTAAGTAAGTCTAGGGTACAGTGATATCTCTTAGATATAGACAAGAATTTAGTAAAGATTAGTTTAGATGTTTTCTGTATTTAGTAAAATAGAAGTTCAAACCACAGGAGGCAAATGTGCTGGTGCCAACAAAATGAAAAATAAGTCCAGTAAAAAGTATGGCAACACACAAACCAGGCAGTATATTGAAGAATTCAACCATATAATATGATTTAAACACTTTTAATGAAGCAGGTAAGTGCTTTCACATAACAGCTTCATCAGACCAAAAAAACTTTCAGAGTATAGTCCATTTAAATACACTGCATCAGCCAATCAATATGGAGACAGCTTAATAACATTGATTTAAAGTGAGTCTAAGCACGATCTTTATATAAAATCATTCAAGTACAACAAAAAAATAAATAAAAAACATGTTTAATATATAAAATATATAAAATTTGCATATATATATATATATATATATATATATATATATATATATACACACACACACACACACACACACACAAAAAAAAAAAACTATATAGTGCATAAGGGTATATGTCAGCTTACATCCATATAGGATGTATATTATTTCATTTTAGTGACAGTCTTCTTGATTTTAAAGTGGGTTTAATAGAGGCTCTTTCATTTAGGTCCTTCCCTCTATCTGCCCTAAATCTTGTAATCCATTTGACTTCTTGCTCTCGGTCATATTTCTAATGTCCCCTTCTCGAACTGTAGGTGTAACCCTATCTATGACCATAAACCTAAACCCATGGTCATTTCCTGATCTCATCACATGCTTGGTTAGAGCATTGTTAGCTGACCTAATTTTTATATTATAGACATGTTCTCTGATCCTCTCTCTGAGGGACCTGTCCGTTTTGCCAATGTAAAATGATTTACATGTGCACTTGGCAAGATAAACCACATGAGATGTCTTACAATTGGCATTAATTTTAAATGCATATTGTTGACCTGTATCTGGTTGTATAAATGAGCCAGCAGTATCTGCATAGCAACAAAAATTGCAATTCCCACATGGATGCATACCAGTTGCTCTTTCAATACATCTACTACCCTCCTTGGGATGGCATAAAAGCCTTTTCAGGATGCATTTATTTTAAAAAGGAAGGCAGGATGTTCCCCAACAACTCCCTTTACCTCTGGATCTGTAGTCAACACCCGCCAGTTCTAATTAATAATATCCATGATTGGTTTAATATCTGTGGTGTAAAACATGGACATTTTAACTTGGCTAGATGTAAATGTATTATGGGGGTAATTTGTGTTATCACTTGCAGAAGAATAATATGGTCTGACTCTATCTAGCCTAAGATTATCAAGTTCAACAAGGTTCCTCTCTATTTCATGAGGTTTATAACCCCTGTCATTCAGCCTCTTTTTTAAACCAGCCTGCTCTTTACGAAATCCCTCTTCTGTGGCATTCAATCTAGAGGCTCACATCCTTTGCCCCTAATAACAGTTCTAAATATATATTGGGGATGCATGCTGTCTCTATACAACAGAGTATTCTTATACCACTATTTTCTATATACCCCAGTATTAATATAACCATTCACAAGTCTTTTTACATAGACATCCAAGTATTCTATCCTGTCACTAGAATAATTCATAGTGAACTGTAGATATGCAAATGTTTTATTCAGTTCCACCAGGAACCTTTCCAATTCTGTGGCTGTAGCTGCCCATAATAAAAAGAGGTCATCGACAAAACATCAATAAAATTTAACATGACATGAATACACAGCCATCTTGAATAATGTATCCTCCTCCCACAATGCCATGAATATGTTGGCATAGCTATTGGCACACGAGGTGCCCATAGCTACGCCATCCCATTGAATATAAGTGTGGTTGTTAAATGTAAACACATTGCTCTCTAATATGACCTCAAAGAATGAGCAGATCAAGTCTATATGTTCCTGCCTGTATTCACTATGTCTGTGTAAATACATATTCACTGATTGAACACCTAACTCGTTAGGTATTATGGTAAAAAGAGACTGGACGTCTAAGGTAACCAGATAGTAGCTTGGATTCAGTGCCACTGAGCCACTATACTGATACAAGTCAACTAAAAATTGTTTAGTATCTTTGAGAATGTAACTATTTTTATCTAAGATAGGTCACAACCATATCTGTACATACGGTGAGAACGGCTCAGTGGCCCATCCTCTCCCAGCCGCTATCGGTCTCATAGGTGGATTATAGCCATCCTTATGAATTTTGGGAAGGCCTTGGATAATAGGGAACAAGGGATATGCCACTTTCAAAAATTTATAAAGGCCAATGTCTATTAATCTACTTTTTAATAAATCGTCCAACATGGACTGAATTCTCTCCTGTCGGAATGTATTTCATCTATGCTAATATGACGATAAAACTGGTCATTACTTAGCATAGCTTCCATGCTCCTGATATAATTTTCCTTATCCATGATAACTACAGGACCTCCTTTAGTGGCAGGTCTAATCATGATGCAGTCATCATTCTTCAACCCTTTCAAAGCTATGAGTTCATTAAAGTTAAAGTTATATCTCAAATTCTTATATGAGTTTTCTTATTGTAATAATATTTGTACAAGTCATCCTCTACCATCTTATTAAATGCATATACTAAAGGATGAGGGTTAGGCATATACAAACTAGAACTCTTGAAAATACACTCATGACTGTTTGATTAATTACCAAACTCAAGTTTGAGCATAACATTTCTACTAAAGCATTTCATGCATATCATTGTATCAGTCATGTCACTGTTCATAGAGGGAATAAACGTTTGCCCTTTGTTTAACACAGATAACTCATGATAGTTTAGAGCACGTCTGGATAAATTCCCAACTAATGTGTCACCATTTGACTCCACATTTTCTTTAGGGATTGATTTGACTGTATGTCTGTCAACAGTTTGTGTTTCTGCCTCCCCGTGCTTATGAACCGTGTTCTCAGATAGGTATTGGAAAATGGGGAAGGGCACCTGTGGCCAAGGTCGATGGCAATGCAGGTGAAGCGGTATTTATATTCAGTACTGTCTTAGGTCGTACATCCCCTTTCAAATTAAAGCCATTTACCTCATTAGATACATGGTCAACAATGCTAACATTGTATTGTACAGAAATATCAACAAGCTCTGTAAGAGAATGAACCAAATTAGAAGCAGTCTGTATATTAACAGCCACCTCATTCCCTTCCTGTGAAGGGGTAGGTTTATTGTTAACAGTCTCTGTAACAACATGATTCTATGTACCATGAACAATTTCATTAGCCCTTTCATGGCCATTATGAACCAGTTCAAACCTGGGCCATGTAAACACGTCTTCTTTGAAAGTCAAGGCTGTTGCTTTCAATTTTTTCATTCTTTTGTTGTAACAGCCTTCTTTCATACACCATAACCCCATCCAACAATCCTTCCAGAATACGGTCAACCAACACACTAGGAAATTTCACATATAACATAGTTTGTTGATCCTTAATAGAAGTTCTTAATGTCTCTTCTTCTGGCTTAAAGTCAATAAGAAGTGCGGTATATTTGTCGCTTACCTCCAAATTCAATAACTGCCAGCTTGCTAACAGTCCCGGATATTGTGTTCCATAAGTCAGCATCTTGAAGACCCTCAGTCTTCTCGGAACAATATTTCTAGCAAGACATAACTCAAAATGCTGTCTTTGTGTCTGCAACCTTTTCAGCTTGAGGAAATCCCTCTCCAGCTTTTCCGTTGCTTGATTCACTGCCTCAGAGTCTATAACATCCATACTGCTGCTTGCGTCACCGGATGTGGCATCATGGGCCATCAAAGGATTCCCTTCCAACTGAATACAGGCTAAAAACCTGCCTGGAATACTCCTCATCACCTCTACAGGTCAATTCAGTCTGTAATCAAGTTCCATATCTTGAATGTTTCCCTCTGCCATGCCCTTCTTTGGTGTGAAATGCAAGCAAATAAGTAAAATAGTAAAATAGAAGTTCACACCACAGGAGGCAAATGTGCTGGTGGCAAAAAAATGAAAAATAAGTCCAGTGAAATGTATGGCAACACGCAAACCAGGCAGTATATTGAAGAATTCGACCATATAATACGATTTAAAAGCTTTTAATGAAGGAGGTAAGTGCTTTCACATAAAAGCTTCATAAGACCAAAAAACTTCAGAGTATAGTCCATTTAAATACAGTGCATCAGTCAATCAATATGTAGACAGCGTAATTACATTGATTTAAAGTGAGACTAACTACAATCTCTATAAAAAATCATTCAAGTATAACAAATAATAATAATAATAATAATAATAATAATAATAACAATAAAAAATATTTAATATATAAAATATATAAAACTTGCATATCTATATGTATACACAAAAAACCTATATAGTGCATAAGGATATATTTCAGCTTACATCTATATAGGATGTATATTATTTCATTGTACTGACAGTCTTCTTGATTTTAAAGTGGGATTAATAGAGATTCTTTCATTTAGGCCCTTCCCTCTATCTGCCCTAAATCTTATAATCCATTTGACTTCCTTGCTCTCGGTCATATTCCTAATGTCCCCTTCTCGTACTGTAGGTGTAACCCTATCTATGACCATAAATCTAAACCCATGGTTATTTCCTGATATATTCACATGTTTGGCTAGGGCATTGTTAGCTGACCTAATTCTTATTGCTATAGCACTGGGATCTCAAGCAATGTTGGGACACCAGCTTACAGAAATCTTCTCTGAGCAGCATGTGTGAACAATCTTTTATGTGAATGCCAGTGACATAAAATAATGCAAAGCTGCATGGAAATACAATTCTTGGCTAAATGAGCATCAACCAAAATAAGGTAGTGCTTATGAATAATTCCTCTCTTTATCAATGCATAATTATTAATATAAGCAAATATTTATGTTGAAAATAATTCCTCTAATAATCAAATGTCAGACAACAGATGCAAGCCAGCTATAAGAATTCACAGTGTTTTTTTAAGAATGGTTAGCTCAGTTACTTGTTAGGAAAAATAGAATGGAAAGGTCACAGCAGCCTGAAACAAGGGTCATCTACTGACATACACTGAAGTATTATAACAGCAGGAATTACTCTTCTATTAGTCGTTGTATAAAACATGTATTAATCAGTACTTTTCTATCAAAACATTCCTAAATTATATGTGCAAAGAATGCAAATAATGTAAAATACATGATTTGTAAAATGTACATATATGACATAAACATCAAAGAATCAGGAAATGTATATTATTCTATTTCATACATTATTTGTAGAATGAATGACAGGAGCAGTTGTGCCTTGCATATACATGCTGCAGACTTTATATGGAGTTTTTATTAAGCTTCTATATTATATTACTTTGTAAGTTGCACATTTTCATTGATTCTGAATTATTCAACAGTAGCAATAATGTAAACTGCAGCAGTAACAGTAATAAATACTCTTTTTCATTAGAAATGTTATGATAAGACAATTAAGCAGTAAGAACATATGATGACAAAGCAAGCTGAAGCAAGAAATGATTACTCTGTACTTGTTACCAAAAAAGGAAAATTTGTTTAGCAATTCTACAAAATAGACAGCTATAACAGCACTTTTAAAATAACTTGTAATAGTTGCATGACCAACTTAGGACACAATGTATATCTAAAGAGGCAGGACTGTATTTGTCAAGAACTGTATAAATGTCCTGTACTCATTGGTGTATTTTGTCAGTCAGTCAGTCAATCAGTCAGTCAGCCAAATTAGCTAGTCAAGGAATAATAAAAACTGCACTGACCTGGGATGCCTTGCTTTGCTGATCATTTTCTTTTTCTTGTTCTTCTAACTGCCTGTATTTTTTCCTCATAGGTGCAGTGCTTGCAGATACTTTTACAGTTTTTGGTGCCAAAACCCGGAAACAAGCAAAGCAGAGAGTGCAGAGGTTAGAAAGTTGAAGTAAAGTTGAAATATTGCAGAAAGGTCTTGGCTATTAGGTCAGTGGGTGAAGGAAGAACAAAAAGAATCCAAAAGGTTGGATCAGTTTTCCTCCTTGGAGTCTCATCTGCAGGAAAGGGAAGGTGAGAAAATAAAGGCTGTGCAGCTAACTCCCAAGACGGGATTTCCACACTGCCGAAATAGGGTGAGACTCTAGTCTTTCTATTGTTTGTAGAATGCACTAAAACTTTGTTCTCCTATAGTTACATGTGTAATCTATAATTTATGAGGCATGCAGTTAAAGGAATTTGCATGGTAATAAGATTTTTAAATGTGGTAGGGCTAAGGCATCACAGATGTTATTGTAACCAGAAACTATTAGACCCGAGAAACTGAATTTTAAATGTAACAGTATTAGAGATTTAAACCAGGATTTTATACCAGAAAAAGTACCTGTAACCAGATCTAAAAACAGATGTTTATCAAGATTTAGTAAACCATATAAAGAAAAAATGTCTCAGGAGAAATCTGCAAGTGTTACTGAGGAAAGCTCTCAAGAAAAATCAGACAGTTTTGTTCATTCTCTGAAGGAAGAGAGATGTCAGATTCTAAAAAGAATACCTCAGAAAAAGCTAAAGCATCAAGGTTAATTATATCTCCTAATTTTCCCAGATTTGAAGAAGTTATAAACCAAGCAGATAGTTAAGGTAGTGAGAATTTACAAACAGGAGATCCACAATTTTTATGAGATATTATTCATGAATGGGTCAGTCAAAAGCAGCAAAAGTTAAGGGAAAAAGAGATACCTGAAGGATGGAAAAAGAGAAGTACTATTTATAAACTGCCTTCTTTGATTTATTAGTTTACAGAGTAGGGAAAACCAAATCAAAATAAAAGAGAGTTTGTTAAGAAAACATTAATTCCAGCTCTCTTACAACAGTTTTTTTTTTTATGTGAGTACATTAGAACAAAACAGGACTATAGAAGCTTGTGAATAAAATATGTTCCCACTTACAGGAAAGTGTAAAAGAATCAGACAGACAGGTAAAAGAGACAGCAGATGAACCAACAGCTTTCCATAATGAAATTATAGAAAAAGAACACTAATGCCACATGCTCAAATCTGGGTAAGAAACCACTTAGATACATATTTAATAGATACAGAAACTGCAGTTAGCATTACTCCAAGAAACATTCCCAGGAACAAGAACTATAAACTTGCAAGGATTGGGAGGAAAAATCTCTCAAGCTCAAGTAACTCTCCCTGTAGAAACAAAGATGAGGAAGACACCTTCCAACATGCATGGCTATCAGGTCCTCATCTACAAAATATCATTGGAAATGATATCTTAAAACAAAGAGGTTACATTATAGATTTTTGTAACAGAAAATTGATTAAGGGGCCATTAAATGAAATATTAATCATATCTGAAGCATTATGCAAATACAGTGTCAAAGACACAGGACAGTGTGATTTAGTTGAGTTATTAAAAACACCAAAGCAAGAGTTGGCTCAGCTAATTTATTGCTATCAGGATATTTTTGCCAAACATAGGAATAATTGTGGACAAGTCCCTGACTTTATTCTTAAAGTAAGAGGCAGTCCCAAGAAACCTATAAAACAATATCCAGTAAAGAAAGAGGCAGAGCAGGCAATACTAAATACTGTGAAAGCTTTAGAAGCTCAAGGGGTAGTGAGAAAAGTTAATTCACCAGCTAACAGTCTATACTGGCCTGTACAGAAACCAGATGGAAGTTATCATCTTACTGTTGATTACAGAGAAGTTACTAAGGTCATACATCATTCTTTGACAATAGTAGGAAGCATGCCTTTTCTTATTGGTCAGTTTCAGAAAAAAATGAAAATTTTCTGCACATTAGATGTGAGTAATGGTTTCTGGAGTATTACTCTAGATAAAGACTCACAATGGAAATTTGCTTTTACTGTAGAAGGCCAGCAATATACTTGGACAAGAATGCCTCAGGGCTTTCCTAATGCTCCAAGAATTTTTCATCATGTAATTCAGGAAATACTAAAACCTCTACAATGTAGACCTTCTATTATTCAATATGTGGATGACATACTTGAAGGACAGAAACTGAAAAGCAGCACTTAAATGCATTAGCAGAAATTTTCCAAGCAATAAGACAATCAGGATTAAAACTGAACCCTAAAAAGAGTCAATTTATGAAAGATTCTGTTACCTTCTTGGGTGTCATGGTATCAACAGGACAAAGAAGCATTAGTGAAGACAAAAAGTAACTGATTCAGACAGTTACCAATTCCAGTTACTGTCACAGGGTTAAAGCAAGCCCTAGGAATCTTTGGATTCTCAAGGGAATGGATACCAGAGTATACAGGAAAAGCAAAACCCTTGACTAATATGCTTAAAGGAAATAAAAAGGGAAATGAACGTCTCAATTGGAATGATGAGTCACTAGCAGCTTTCTCTGAGGTCAAGGAAGAACTAATTTCTGCACCCAGTTTGGGTGTCCCAGAAAGAGATAAAGTGTTCATCATACAGTTTGGACACAATGGTCTAACTATGATGGCCATAGTGTTGCAAAAAAGAGGATCTCAATATCAGGTTTTGGGTTATTATTCCCAAGCTATGAGTCCAGCTGAGAAAGGAATGAGAGAATGTGAGAAGCAAGCCATCATAGCAGAATGGTGTACTGAAGTAACATGCCATATGATTCAGGGCTCTCCAATTGTGCTACAGACCAAACATACTCAAGTGACATACATGTTAGAAGGAAATCCAAAGGGCATGAATAATGCACGACTTGGTGGAATCACTGCAAGTCTTGCAAGTCAGGAAGGAGAAATCAGAGTAGAAATCCCTTGGATTAAGTCTTTACCAGAACTGTTTAATTACCAAGGGGGATCTCATGAGTTTCCTGACTTGGAAATGAAGAAGAACACTTAAGGGTGGGCACCCAAACTATTGAAGGAGCATCAGAATTGTATACAGATGGATCCAGATTCTAGAGCTCTGAAAGAGGTTGTTTTGTGACAGGATGGGCAATATACAATGCAGAGACCAAAGAACACAAGATGGGTGGTCTCCCATGGGGATGCTCAGCACAAAGAGCTGAACTAGAAGCAGTTAAACAAGCCTTGTTATTTCCCAGACCTGTAAACATTTATACAAACAGTGAATATGTAGTCTGAGTCTTAACATCATCTCTTCCCATTTGGGTAAGGAGAGGTTTGATTGCAGCTGATGGTAAAGTAATCAGTCATCAGGAAGTTTTGACAGAAATTTGGAGTTTGATAAAAGATGACAATCCTTCTACAGTGAGTATAAATATAGTCAAAGCTCACACCAAAAATGATGTACACAGTCAGGCTAATAAAATAGTAGATCAGCTAGCAAAAGAAGGGGCCCTTGACTCCAAATAAACTTATCCAATACAAAATGTTCCTCAATACTAGGCATGGGAAACAAATGACATGGAAGAAAAGCAAATAAGAGAAATTATACAAAATATTTTAAATAAGTGCCAAATGCAAATGGACCTACCTCTAAATCCTTTACCTTTACATTGTACAGCTAACTTTTGTAGAGATCAGTGTACAGAGTATGAACATAGAGTGGAAAGTGAGGTAGGTAAAGTTACCCAAATCCAGTGTGATGGGATCATCATAACATCTACTGTATGTGGATTAACAGTGGCAGGAACAGATGAAATGAAGCTGTTATGGGTCCTGAATTTGAACAAGGTGCTCATATGACCTTAAATGCAAAAACAAACAAAGATAATCAGCAGTTAGGAAGCTTTAGTAAAAATTCTTAGAGAGCAGCCAGACATCATTAAGAAAGAGAAAATAGAAGAATTTGAACTAATACAAGGAAGTGAATGGAAATGGGTTAGATTTCCAGAACCTTGGTTGGTACCAGGAGAATTAAAAAAAAGGTCCTTTACATAGGGTACAAGCAATTACTCATGAAAAAGGAAAAATGTTGTTAACTTATTATCATAATTTCCTAGGTCATCCAGGAAGGGAAAGACTACAACAAATTGTTAGTTCTAGATTTAAATGGGAAGGAATGACAACAGACATCCAAAATCATATAGATAGATGTGTCACATGTGCCATGCACAATGTGGGAAAACTAAATGGGAGAAAACAACATAGACGCCCAAAAGCATTGGGACCCTGGGAAAGGAAACAAATGGATTTTGTAGGACCTCTTCCAACAGCACCAGGAGGGTTTCATTTCTTACTTACTTTGATAGATGAATATACTAGATGGGCAGAAGCTCATCCAACAAAAAAAGAATATGCAAGCTCAGTAGTTAGAATAATAAGTGAAAGGATCATTCCAACATGGGGAGTGCCCGGAGAAATACATAGTGATCAAGGGACTCACTTTACAGGAAAGTGACAAAACAAATGTGTAACTTGGGGAATCAAGCAAAGGTTTCATACTCCTTACCATCCACAGAGTTCTGGAAAAGTTGAAAGAGCTAATAGAACTCTGAAGGAAGGATTAAAGAAAATGATTTCTGAGTATAGGAATCATTGGGTAAAACATTTACCCAACATTTTGATTAAGATGCAAAATTCTCCTCAGGGATGTGGGTTAACTCCACATGAACTAATGACAGGTCGACCTATGAATTTACAAGCAGGAGAAATCCCTTATGGAATAGTATTAGAAAAAACAAAATTGTGGGACCAGCTCCAAGACCAAATCAGTTGGGCAAAAGAGAGAGTCTGAGAAGCTGGACAAGCCTATAATCTAGAACTGTGTAAACAACATGAGATTTGAGATTTGGGAATCAAAGGAGGTACAATTGGAACAAGGAGATCTTGTAATGGTCCTCCAGTTTGGAAACACAAGTAAATGCGATTCAAAATGGATAGGATCCTACATTGTTACCAACGTGGGGTTAGTGGCTGTACAAATCCAGCCATATAAAAATCAGCCATCAAAAAATGGTTGGATTCATAAAGATCATGTTAAAAGATTAAAATGGAGGGGAGAAAACTGAATAACTTATAAATGTAATAACTGATATAAAGGGACATAATATCAGATACAACTAATAAGAACACAATTCTTTTCTCTTCCAGAAAATATCGAATGATGAAAATTCTGATATTAATCATGATCCTGACAAGTTTTTACTCATCCATACAAGGAAAGATAAACTTCAATACCTTTACCAAATCACTTCAAATGTACTCAGAAACCTTAAATGTTAAACAATGCTGGATCTGTGCTGAGATACCACAAGATACAAACAGTGGAATTCCATTACAACCTATTCCATTTACCCTTCTGGAAATGTTGAACCTCACAAATCAAGACTGGGTTCCAAGAAATAACTCTTTCTCAAAGACACATCCTTTCTTGAGGCTTGTCCATACAAATGTGATTGCTGATGTTTGTTTATGAGGTGAAGGAACAAGTAATCACCCATTTCTTGAGAAAAGTACTTGTAGTATTATTTATGCTACCCAAAATGACAGTGAACAATGTTTTGAGTGTTTTAGCAATTAAACTTGCTGGACATTTAAAGAGCTAGAATTAAACATTGGGTTACAACATGGATGGTTCCATTTCAAACAGGCATGTATTACATATGTTTTAATAAAGCCTACACATGGCTTCCTGAGAAATGGAATGGAGTGTGTTATTTAAGACATGTAATTCCATTCATTAGACATACTACCTGTCCATTTTGCCAACGTCTATAATATAAGAATTAGGTCAGCTAACAATGCCCTAGCCAAACATGTGATGATATCATGAAATGACCATGGGTTTAGATTTATGGTCATAGATAGGGTTACACCTACAGTCCGAGAAGGGGGCATTAGGAATATGACAGAGAGCAAGGAAGTCAAATGGATTATAAGATTTAGGGCAGATAGAGGGAAGGGCCTAAATGAAAGAGCCTCTATTAAACACACTTTAAAATCAAGAAGACTGTCAGTAAAATAAAATAATATACATCCTATATGGATGTAAGCTGACATATACCCTTATGCACTATTATAGGTTTTTTGTGTATATATTTAGATATTTAAGTTTTATATATTTTATATCTCAAATATGTTTTTGTATTATTATTATTATTATTATTAATATTTTTTGTTATACTTGAATGATTTTATATAGAGATCGTAGTTAGTCTCACTTTAGATCAATGTAATTAAGCTATCTACATATTGATTGGCTGTTGCACTATATTTAAATGGACTATACTCTGAAAGTATTTTGGTCTGATGAAACTGTTATGTGAAAGCGCTTACCTCCTTCATTAAAAGTTTTACATCATATTATATTGTTGAATTCTTCAATATACTGCCTGGTTTATGTGTTGCCATTTGTTTTCTGTATTTAGTTGAGACTGTCCTGCAATGTTGTTTTAAAATATTTCTTGTGATTCTGAACTCTGTAGTCACTGTGTTGAGTTATTCAATATTGTCTTGCTCTTTTATTATTTATTATTAAATATATTTAAACCTTTTAATTGTGGCTGGTTTGTTTAGAGATATTTAAGCTCTGAGAGTACTTGCATATGTATTTGCTGACACTATATGGGCCACTCCAATAGCCTTGGCCTTGGTCACACTTACCATTTGGATAAAAGTAATATTGCAGAGTAAGACTGGTCACCCCTTGGGAAGGGCCTTAAAGTAGCTGATAAGGGATACTGGTAGCAGTGCTAACTACCTTATGGTCTGGGCAGAAGGGGGCATAGCCAGTAAACCTGTGCCAGCCTTTTCCAGGTGTGTGTTTGTGTATAACTTAAAACTCAAAGTGTGTGTGTGTATGCGTGTGTGTGCATATGTGTGTGTGTCTGTCTGTCTGTCTGTTTGTGTCAGCTACTTGGGCAGGGACATGAAGCACTGCTTGGACAAAGAGAGTTCTGCGTGGACTTGGCTTGAAACCCTGTCTAAGGACTCAACTCTATAACAGTGCCAGTGGGGAGTCTTATTGGGGATCTTGAGAGAGAGGGAGAAACCAGCCCCAGACTGACTGTGATCTCTGTGTGCTCTTAAAGGAAAGTGTGCTTTACTGTGTGTGTGTACTTCTCATCTTCCCAATGTGGATGTCCTTCACTAGTGCTAGTGGTAAAGATTGAGGCCCCTTTATTACTGGGCCAGTGTAGTGGCGTCACACTGCCATATACTTATTCGTTGAGGGTACAAAATTAGACTGTCTAAATTTAAATTCTCTACTATCAGATGCATCCTTATTTTGAAAAAAAGTAACAACTTTAAATTTAACTGTTTGCAAAATGTTACAACCTCTTTAACAAAATGTTTTTCTGAAATCAAACCTAAGACTTACAAAGCCATGTCTGACCCAGCTCTGTTAGAAATGTTACATCTAAAGAAATCCCAACCCCTACACACCACACGGTCCAGAGACCTAACCACATTATCACAATCAACAGAACATGCTGAAGGGACAGGTGCATAACCCAGAGACTGCCCATGCTATGGAATAGACTTCCCATACATGTCAAGCAGAGCATCTCATTGGCCCTCTTCAAGATAAATCTTGATGAGTGGATGGGAAATAGAAAATTCACCCCGGGGATCACTCCAGTGGCTCTACTCGACAGAGGCACTAGGAGCTAAGGTCGGTGGCACGATGCCAGGGTAAACCTAAAGGCTAGGCTTGTAAAGGCTCCAGGCCATTAGCCTTGTACACACCTATGAACCTATGCACTGTAAAGACAGCATTGTGTGCATTTGCCTTACCATAGCTTTTGAGAGAGGGAGGGAGGCAGAGTATTGCACCCAGGATGACATGAAGGTAAGGTTTGGGATAGGATGATAGACTTTACAGAAACAATGTCAAATATGTGTTTATGGCATTGAATGTGGGCAAACAAAAATTTACACAGTGACAAAAATTCTATTTTCTCCACCAACTCGTTGGAGAAGGGAAATTTGCTAGTCTGAAAAAATGTTTCTTTTTCCTTGAACAAATGCATGCTATATAATAAAGTAGTCTAGCCATGTTGGTAGCAGCTTTTTTAAATGAGAAGTAATTTTTAACAGATTTGCTTTATAAAACCCCACATAAAGGAAGTAAGGTTGTGTCTACCATGTATACTGAATTAACAGTGTTGTTAGTTTCACAGTTATATAACACAGAAGATGACATAGTAGAATCCATGTTCCTGACAACTAGGGTAAACTAGGAACTATATCTATCGCAACACTTTACAGAGAAAGTTTATGAAAAAGTACTGGTTTCCTAGAGTGCTTGAAGGCATGTACTGTCATTAGCTTTCAGACAATGGCAAAGGCTTCATCTCTTGCAATGATCTTTGGAATGATACTTTCATAGATAATGGTAGCTATGGAGTTGATGGAGTTGTGGAGCTAAAAAAACAAAAACTGCAGTGTAGGATTGATCCAGCCTGTCAGAGTTTGTGGATTAAAATTAATGAAGCAGATGCATATGCAATGGAAATATCTATTTCTCCCTCGACTAATGTCATGTCTTGGTTAATAAAAGTTTGAGGTGAAAATGGAAGATAGTTGGATATTTTGCAAATGACTGTTTTGGGTTTCCTTGACCATGCAGTTCTCTTGTTCCCAGTTATGTGTATAAACTGTCAGGTGTACAAAAATACTGAAATTATACTAATTTCAATGAATGTTGTATCATTTTCTTGAATTGTTGGGATACTTTAATTTAAAGATTTTGTTTGGTATGCTGTGCTTTGTTTGAAACATAGGTGAATATTTTATGCTCTTCTGATTATACAAATAAAACAGTTATTAGGGAAAAGGTAAATATCCTTTTTAATGGGGCATTTCAATGTTTCTGTAGCTTTTAATGAATGGGACTGTTTTGGTGGTTTTCTAGTTCTGTATTAATGTACTGAATTAATTTTTTATCTTTATTTATTGTTTAGTGTAGAAATATGTTTGCTATAGTTTAGTGAGGGTTAGGTAGTACATTGCAGCTGTGTTTTTAGTTTTGTGACTTACTGTATGTTAATAATTTAGGCTGGGACTCAGAATCATTTTTACCACTGACAATAGTTGTTTCTGATTCAGAGAAAACCCTAATGCAATGGCTTACCTCAAATAGGTGCTGCACCACAGGGGATATCCTTCTGACCTACTGTACATGCTAATGAGGCATTCCAGGAGAGAGGCTAATAAAAATTAGCCATTTTCTGTACCTCAGAAATGCCTGTGCTATGTCATTGACTCATTGATCTGCTCAACTGTGGAAAGCACTTCTACCATCCATGGCAATTAATTCAGCCAAAAGCTCACTTTCACCCATTACATGCAATGGTGGAAACTGCACTAGAGGTAGAAAAAGGGGAGTTTAGCAGACAGGTAGTGTAGGTGGGTTTGTGCATGTATGTATGTGAGTGTCTTCATGCTTGAGCATATTCAGTGGCATAAGTGGTGTCAGCTGGGTATGTGTCTGTGTATGTGTGTTTGTTTGCTGTGTGTGTTTTTGTGTGTATGTGTGCATCTGCTTGTGTGTGTGTGTGTGTGTGTGTGTGTGTGTGTGTGTGTGTGTGTGTGTGTGTGTGTGTGTGTCTGTGTGTCTGTGTGTGGTGATTTGGTGACTGTGTAAGGGAATGTGTACATGAGTGCATTCAGATATGGGATTGCTGTATGGACAATGTATATGTGTATGTGTGTTTGTGTGTGTGTTTGTGTGTCTGTGTTCCTATAAGGGTGGGTGGCATCCATACCTGTCAACCATCACTAGATTAAGGAGCAGTGGATGCAACACAATGGTAGCACTAGACACCAGAGACCACACCTTCTACCTAGAGTAATGTATGTCTCTACAATGTTTCCAAAAATTAACTAATTTATATATATATATATATATATATATATATATATATATATATATATATATATACAGTATAATAAGTGATGCGAGAAGTTTGTAATACTACAATAGTGCCAAGAATTGAGCAGTGGTATTATATGTTTATAAAATATCCATTTTTAATGAACATAAAAGATGACCATCTTAATTGTTAGAGAATAGAAAATTTGTACTGAATTTTGGGACTGAACAGAGTTTAGGCATTGCCATCTTGTTTAAGCATGATGATATTACAATTTTGGAGTATTTAACTTCTAAAACAGTTAGAGCTTCTGTGACAAATGTAGGTTCATAGGGTCATAGGTAGGTACTAGGATATTGGCCCTAGGGCCTATACAAGCCTAGCCAAAAAGGTACCCTGGCTTTTGCCACCCAAGAAAATTATTTTCCTGTGCCCCTGTCAAGCAGAACCACAGAAGTTATTCCCGGGGTGAATTTCTTATTACCCATGCAATCATCAAGATTTTTCTTGAAGAGTGCAAATGAGGAGCTCTGTTTGACATAGATAGGTAGTCTGTTCCAGAGTATGGGAAGTCTCTCGGACAGGAATCTATCCCTTCAGCATGTTCTGTTTATTGTGGTAACAAGGTTTAGGTCCCTAGAGCATGTAGCTGAGTGGGATTGGGATTTCATTAAGTGGAGCATGTCCAACAGCTCTGGGTTTGACATAGCTTTGTATATTAAGCAGAGATCGCCTCTGAGTAGGTGATATGTGACGGAGTAAAGCTGGAGTTTTTTGAGTCTGTCTACATAGGGCATCTGTTTGAGGCCAGTAATCCTCTTTGTGAGGTATTTCTGCTGCCTTTCCAGTTGTTGTAGATGTCTTGTGAGGTACATACCAAATGGGGCATTGTACTCTATAATGGGTCTAATGAGTGATGAGTAGAGGGGAACAATGACCTCTTTTTTTCTGGATGAGAAACCTTTTGTGATGAGGTGTGCCATGTAGAAGGATTTCCTGACCACTGTGGTGATGTGCAAAGGAGAGACTACTGTCCACCTGTGTCCCAAGGTCTCTTATCACACTTTCGGTGTTAAGTAGATTACTGCCTATGTGGTAGTTCATGGGTACAGAGTTTTTACCAAAGGGGATGACAATGCACTTTTTGGCATTGAGCTTGAAGTCATGGCTTTGACACCAGGCATCTGTCTCAGTGAGGCCCTTTTGTAGGATGTCCACATCATTATGTGTTTCAATTATGGCTCCTAGTTTGCAGTCATCTGCAAATTTAGTTAGCCAAAGACCTTCTGTGTTAGCCTGTACTTCAGAGAAGTAGATACCAAACAGGAGATGACCCAGGACTGAACCCTATGGTACTCCACTTGTCACTGGTCTGAAGTCTGATTTGGAGTCTGCTACTTTCACAGTGTGGGTTCTGTCCGTGAGCCAGTTGGCAACCCATCTTGTGACATAGGGATTTATACCTAGTTTAGTGAGCTTATCTATAATTCCAGAATGGGAGATGGTGTTGAATGCCTTGGCGAGATCTAGATAGGCAGAAAGGATCAAGAGACTTACAGTGATATATATTTAAACAGTTGGACATAAAATAAATGACTTGTTTGTCCAGCTAATACCACAGGTATATGCGTCATTGTGAAGGATTTGATCTCTAATGTTGAAAAGGGTAAATTAAAATTTACTAAAGATGCAAGTAAATTAAAAATTAATAACATTAAGTCAACTAATCCAAATCAAAGTGCACATACATGTATGGTTGAGCAAGTAAAAGAAGCAGAAATTGATTTTATATTGTTTTCAGAAACTCTATTAGCACTACAACAAACTGCAAAGATATCAGATTATAGATCATAATATTATTTGGGCGATGACTGGTACAGATAGAAACATTATAAATCAATGAAAATGAATTAAAAATTAAATGCAAAATAAAAATCTGGATGAGAATGAAAAGAAAAATGTGAACAGATTATTATTAGATGAACATAATTCAATTATCCCATTCCGTACTACATAGACTGAATGGTGTCTTGTGTTTAAAGAAAAGTATAAAATGTCATTAAGTAGGGGCGGCCACGGTGGTGCAGTGGTTAGCATTGCCGCCTCACAGCAAGAGGTTCTCCGGTTCGATCCTCGGCTGGGGTGCCTTCTGTGTGGAGTCTGCATGTCCTCCCTGTGGTCGCGTGGGTTTCCTCCGGGTGCTCCGGTTTCCTCCCACATCCCAAAGACATGCTGTAGGTGGATTGGACACTCTAAATTGGCCCTAGGTGTGCGTGTGAGTGTGCCTTCTGTGGAAGGTTGGGCGCCGGGCTGGCAACTCGACACTGTAAAACTCCACTGCCATTCAATGTGCGGACAGGTGATCCGCTGTGGCGACCCCTAACCGGGATAAAGCCGAAAGAAGAAGAAGAAGAAGATAAAATGTCATTAAGTAATAAGCAAGCAAAAGGTATGCTATACTGGGTTAATTAAAGAAATGAAATAACGTATGGATTAAGCTAATTACATGTATTTAATAAATATGAGAAATCTGTGAACAGAAAAAAGAAAAATCAAAATTGAGTGAGAAGACAGCAATAATTTGTACAATAAAAGAAAAAGGATGTTTTGCCATTTTGGTGGGGAGAGTTAAAAAATGTTTAAAGAAGAAATAGTCAAGGTGGGGGACAGTATAAGGGATCGAGAAGAAATATTAAGGGAAGTGGAAACATATGTTACTCACCTGTATGGTAGGAAAAATCATAAAGAAAATATGGTATGAACAATCAAGGCATCTGATAACCAGTTACTACTGAAGGAAATCTCAGTGGAGGAACTAGAAAAAAATATTAAAGAAAGCCCCAGAGGAATATGGATTAAGCTATTAGCTTTATTGTATGTTGGGAGAGATAACAAAACTTTTTTTTAAAAGTTTTGAATGAATGAGTAAACAAAATAAGAGGTTCAACAAGAAAGAAGTGCGTGATGAAATGTAACCAATCAATATGGATGGAAGAAGATTAAACTAATGAAAGGTATGACAACCCATTACTATGATTAATACAGAATATAAGAAAATTATGCAGGAAACGTTTGAGAAAGTATTTTGAAAGCTATATATAGATGAGATATATGGTGTAAAAATAACCAGATTAAAGATATTGTATAATTATAAATGAAACATTGTTCTGTATTTTGTATGAAGAACATGATTCAAGGCTGTTTGGATGTGCTGCTATTAAGCCTTTTGATAATGTGTTACATGACCAAATGTGGAAAACAGCAAAAGCACAATTAACTTATTTTTTTACTATGCATATAAAAAAGTAATGTTAAAGTATGAGTTAAGAGATGGCAAAGTGACAGAATATGTGTGGTTCGAGCTGTCAGAATTGTCCAATGAGTGGTACTATTTATCCTTGGTAATGAAAGCAGTCATATGTATTGGTAACTTAAATGTAAAGGGAGTGGAATTTGTATATAAAGGAGAAGTGAAGATGCTATTATCCATGCTGTAGGCAGGTGATATTATTATTATTAGTATTATTGTCATCATCATCGTGGTAAAACGCATTTTGCACAGGTAGTGAAGGAACTAGAATCATGTTAAATGTGCATTGGTTTAAGTATAAGAACTTATACTTATTAATTCCCAGCTAATACCTAATACCTTTAATGATCTTTTCTCCACAATACATGGCAAAATAACTCCTGTGGAAAATGTCATCTTATCTGCCCTTATTAAAAATGCATTAGCCCCTTTCAGAAGGATTGAATGTTTTACAGTTCATTTCATTTCCTGTTATGGTTCTCATGTTAAAGTTGTCATACTATAAAAAATGAAGAGTTTATTGCGCTGTTTGATTTTTCTTTTTTTTTTTTTTTTAGTTCAGTGTTTACTCCATTTTTTTCTTTACAACAACACAACAACACTCTTAAAATGATGACAGGGTAGATATCAGGTAATCACTTATATACATCTTAAAACATTATGGGTAAGGAAAAACAGCTTACCTCTTCAGTGTAGCAGTTTCTTACTTGCATTATGGTTTCAATTTTCAATGTAAGATGTTCCACATATAATCTTAGTTGATACTTGTCTTTCTAGGTTGTAAGGAACAAAAACTAATGCATTTAACATGGAAATAGAGTAGTAACCAGAAGAGGAAGGCTTCAGGTTTCACATCCTGGAAATAGTTAACTTAGAAACTGGAGGCCAACAAAAATTATATAATCAAGAAGAAGGAATCACAACTGAAGTTAAGCTTGAAGCATACAAGAAACCCCGATTTATCACACCATATTCCATCCGAGGTGTTGTCAATTTAAGGAAAATTAGTTATAAAAACGTTTAATAGATTCAACAGTACTAGCCAAAACCCAATAAGGGCATGGAAATCATAAGTCTATTTCAATATAAGGTTCACTTGTTTGGAGTTTTTGGACTAGGACAGCTGAGGTGCACTATTTTTTTTATAATGAGTATTTCCCACTCTGTCTGTCATTCCTTCTTTTCTTGTGGGTTTATCTTCGCATTGACCTCTACTCTGGCTAGCCAAGGTAAAATAGAAAGGGTAAGTGGAATGTTTATTTTGGAAGTGGTGATTTATTTCTATGAACAACATAATCACTGTCCCAAAAAAGTGGGTCATTTAATTTCTGTTTAGTTGTTTCCCTGACATAATTTTTTTTATGAAATTCGTTTAAGCAGTTTTCTACTATTGCTTATCTGCACACTACATAATGTTTATACCATTGTCTGACATTCTCTGTAAGAGGACTCTAATACAGGACAGATCTGACGACAGGTAAAAGTATTGCAGAATCCAGTAAGTTATACAACCTTCTAAACTAACATGTACTTTAATCCTCTGCACAAAGTATCTCTTGATTTGAAACAAGGTTGGACAATATCTATCAGTAGTTGACACATTGAAGACTAGATAGGTGCATTTTACATGTATGTTCTAATTGGTACTTGCACCTTGATGTTTTCTCTCCAGCTGTTACCTCATTCGTACACCAGATCAGCGTACTGAAGCATCATACCCACTGATCTATGGCCCCTTCCCAAGGACCAATGAGGGAGGGTCACATGTATAACTCCACCCCTGCCCCAAAAGATGTGCACTACTTACTTACTTACTTATCAGCACTTATCCATCCTGCATGAAGAACTGAAAATAAAAGGAATGGAGCCAAGATTGAGGTGTCTGGAAAATGTACTACTTCTTTTTATTTGTTTGGAATCTGTACTTTCATTGTTGTTGTTTGTTTTTCCTCCTCATATTGATTTTATAGCTAAGGTGCAGACATGGCAAAACATTATCACATATGATCTTTCTAAATACTTAAAATCAGGAAGAACCAGGGATCATCCTCTCATACTTCAGTGTTATTATACGTTATAAGTATCTAATCAGTATCAATATCATCATCCAGTATAAACATTTCACTTTTCATTGATTATTATTAAAAATTCTATCAAGATGAAGAGTTCCACTGCAGAATATTATTCAAATCTAGAATGAAAACTAGGTTTTCATTGAACAGCTCATCTGTTATAAATCTTCAGTAGGCAGAAACAAATAAATATCTACACATTTGTACAGACAAAGCAGTATTTTAAATGTTATACTCACCAATATCATTTTTGTAGCTTTATTCATGTTTCTGATCTGATCAGTGGTCCATCCACCACATTACTATTGTTCCTTGGAGTCATTTTCAGATGTTGAGACTGCAGTTCTTTTGACTTTTGCAATTTCTGACATTACATATTTGAAAAAGCGTGATGCCTAATGTACACAAAACTAAATTTGTGTTTGTGAGAAATCTTAACAGCTGTTCTGTTAAATCCTCCCAGCTCACTCCATTGTCATTGTTACTGCATTTCAACAACATCTTGAGTAAGACTTTACTCTTGGCAAACTTGGAGGAGAAAATCCATTCTGAAGTTCAAGCCTTCCTTTTTAATGAGTGTCAGCTTAAAGGCAATTGCTGCTTGTTTCCTAAACTTCACCTTCTGCTATTCTTCCACTGTTAAATCAAAAAAATCGATCCAACGCACCACTGAAGACAAGTCTCAAATTTAATGAAATAAACGTGAAGCGCTTTTCGTCGCCCAAGTTTGAGCAACTTCCTCAGACTAACAAAAGTTAATTACATTAACATTTTTATACTCTCACGTCACTAATATATTCATTGAGAGTATCAATTAACAAGAAATCATTCAGTTAAAGCACCCGTCAAGTTAAAAACCAACCAAGCATTGCTACTTCCACAGCTGACAACAGCAAGCAAGTTCCAAACATAGGTATATAATACATAAAGTGAAAATATTTATATATATACTTGTCTCTCAAGAGATGTAAATATGCATATAAAAATAATACAGTAATATATAAAATATAAAATATAAAATGTTCAGTATTTCATTTGTGTTTTTCCAATACTATAACATACTGTAAGATTAAAGCATTCTTCCACTGTTAGGCATACCATTCTGTACTGTGTCACTTCTAAGTCAGTCTTGTGGGTAAGCATGCAATGTCTACCCTTGTATTCAGGGGTGCTGTCCACAACAGCATGCACTGATTTGCCTTCTCTGTTCCAAAGGTCACAAATGGCAAAGATCTTCTGCTGAGGCATTCCACCCATTACACTTGCAATTTAATCCACACAGTTTTTCTTCTGTCTTCCTAAAGTCTATGCATACCTAGATCTATCTCCTGAAATTTTAATGCTTAGCCCAGACTTGTTGTTATGCACACCACAAACACACACACACACACACACACACACACACACATGTGCGCGCACACACACACACACACACACACACACACACACACACACACACACACACACACACACACACACACACACACACACACACACACGCACACACACACACACACACTGGCCCTTTATGTCTTTAGTAAAATGGTAAGCTGGTAGTCCACATTCTCTCATTTGTTTTGCTGTTCATAAGCAAACATCCTCTCATTTCATAGTGCTTGATTTATCTAATATAGCTTCTGACTGATTGCTATATACTAGACCCGCGGTGGTGGTGCTGCGGTAGCATTGTTGCCTCACAGTAAGACACTGTCCGGTTTGATTCTCAGCTCGAGCGTCTTCTGCGTGGAGACATGCATGAATGGGCGTACCTTCGTTGAAGGTTGTGCATCAGGGCTGGTAACTCGGCACGTAAAAATCAACTACCAATCAATAGCGGACCGGAGTTCTGCTGTGGCAACCCCTAACCGGGAAAAGCCGAAAGACAACAACTGATTGTTATATACTGCTAAACATTATAACTGAGCTCTTGCATTTAATAATGTTCTGATAGTATTGTTCACAGAATTATTTCAAAATCTATTTCTGGCATGTTTCCATGGGCCAGTTTAGGCATCAGCATAACTTTGAACATACCAGATTGCATGTATCTGACTTATATTTTCATCAGTATATCTAATATTTCATTTTTATGGGTGACACATTCTACTCTACCAGATAGTGTATCTCAATGGTTCTTTTTATCTAATATGTCATAGTATACACATTCATTAAGAAGTTACTGAGATAAAAAAATCCAGCTGCTAAATCATTTTACCATATCACTTGTCAGCAACCAAACTACAGGACTTATTCAATCCATTCCCCACTGATGTGCAGTTACTGTTTAATTCATAACCCACATCTATACTTACCTGTTGACAATGTAAAACAAGCTTGAGCACAGTCAAGAATGTTAAAAAAATAAAATAAACTCCATTTTTGTCTTAGGTCACACACTCACACTTTATCTTGCTATAACATGAACATTTATTTTACTTTCCTTTTCTTTCTGCCTCTGTTAGGCCACCTACAAACCACTTGATATAGCCAGAGCCACTGAATAAATGGTTTCTTCTTTCTTTGCCTTGTAGCTCAACCAACCTGAATAATAGTGGGCATGATTCAATAAAGGTTATACTAAGTTTACCCAATATGAAATCAAGAACATCCCTACCACATTTTTCCTGCTTTCTAATCACTCAGAAGGACTACAGTAAGTGTAAATGTAGTCTACAGTCTGTGGTAACCTTTATGAATCCCTGTCAGTATTTAAAGCTGCAAGAAAATCAATAGGAAAACTAAAATTAGGAGGAAGAAGGTGTGAGTTATGCCTGTGCTGTCTGTTCATTCAGAACAGTGTACACTTATTGTACACTTGTCCAGGCTTTGAATCCTGTTTTTTTTAAGATAGCTGCATGCTATACAAGCTCTGAGAAGTAAAAACTAAAATAAATGGATTAAAAAATTAGAAAGTTAAAACATCTTTTAACAGAATGAAATGGACGGACTACAGCCCACCAGCCCAGTACCACAATCCCACAATAATAATCAAGCACAGTACAACATTAGGCATATGGCATTGTACAAGTGAGATTATGCTCTTGGCAGTTCTACTGCCATTCCTTTTTATTACTCACCTACCAGTATTAGTGGCCTGTGTTTCTACTGTCTAATGCTCATTATGCAATTTACATGTTATGTCACCTCATAGTAAATAAATAAATAAATAAATAAAAAAACATCGAACTTTGGCACAAGGCAAAAACCTGCACCATACCCAGGCACTGGGCCTTACAAAATAACAAAACCTCTTCATTCCAATACCAAGAATTTGGCTTGATCAAAACTAAACTTCCAGTGTCTTATACACAGAACAAAATCAAGAATTAACTCACTGTTATTTTTTTTTACCAAAAACTTATTAATAAGATCTCTAGCTTCCACTCACTTTTATAGTAGAGCAGATATTGGAAAGTGTATTCTGTTGCACAACTCGAATAAGGACCTCTTGTCATCATGTATGCTTCAAAAAAAACAAAAAATGCACTCTATACTACACTTTCAAATAGTTGTAGGTACATGACACTGCTACTCTAAAAAGAGATTTACTGCAGTGTCTTAACCAAAGTTAAATGACTGCAATACAGCAACAATGTATGTTTCTACCTTCATTCTTACGTTATCTCCTAAACTATAAAACTTTCCTTTTTTGGCTAGAAAATTAACCAAAATTATTTTGAGATACAGTCTATGACTACAACCTAATGAAGCCCCCAAATGACAACAGCTTCTTCACTCTGCCCCCTCCCCCCATCTACTGGCCTCTCACCCATTAAATATCTGATCACTATCTACCAGGAATTTATCCAATTAAAAATACTTTTTCACAAAGAAGCCATCTCTAAGCATGGGTAGAAAGAATCCATAATCTAATTCAACCAGCATCTTAATGCACTCTCTAGAATAAAATCTGGGCCCTATTCTTAATACACCATTTTGACTCCCACAGTGAGGGCCTCAGTTCACTTTGCCCACTCACTGCATCTTACCTTTTCTAAAATGAACCTCCATTTTTACCTTCCCCTGACCCCTTTCACCTTTCCAAGAAATAAAACCAATGAACCAACTATATAAAAACAAACTCACTGGCAACAGAGGCTGAAAAATCAGACCTGATGATGTCTAAACTTTATAGACGAAAGCACTAATCTGTTTTCATGTTTCCCTTTTCTTCCCACAGTTAAACTGAATGTTTTGTATACTTTGTGTATTTTTGAATATACAGTCAAAGTGTGATATGTGTTGAGATAGCAGACTGTTAATAGCTTCAGCAATGATAGCATGGAAACATAGTTTGTAAATGGAAAACTGGGAATGACCTATCATGTCTGTTATGATTGCTTATTGTACATTCCTAGGCTGAAGCAGAATATAGTTCACTGGACAGCCAACAAATAGAAAATGAACAATAAAAATGTCACTGACTCAGAAATAGGCCAGCAATTAACAGACACAAAACTTCCTAGTTTTGTGCTTAACTCTAGTTGTTGCTCATCAGTCTAATTGACATACATTTTATTTTGAGAAAATTTCAGGTGCAATTATCCATACAACAGAAACAGTACAACCGAACAATGAAGTATTAATGCATTGCTGAAAATGTGCAAAATAAAAGGAGCATCAGGTTTTTCTGCTCCTAAAATATCAGCATATCCTAAGTAAAAAAATGCAGATTTGTTATTTGTGACTTATTACTGACTTTGTATAATCCATGCTACTTCATTTAGCAACTAAATATTTATTACATCCTCCAGATGCCGGAAATCTATTTCCATTTATTTAATTATTGCTGTATTATTTATGTCAGCATTTTCATTAGAGTTTGTTCCACATGATTATTTTTTCTTCCACTGTAAATATATACTTGCCTTTTTCATCTTTTATTGTTTTTTTTTTGTTTGCAATTCTTTTGAAGGGGTACCTATAAATGGATGTGACTTTCAAAGAAATATCTGGACTATAATATTTTCCCTTCTTTATTCCTGTTTAGCACTAATCCATATTAAAGGCTCCCCTTCCCTCATACTCTTTTCAGCCATTTTATAAGATAACAAGAGATAGCCACATGTCTTACTAAGGTTCAGATTCCTAATTAACCTCTGCTCTAATATCCAACTGCTTGATTAAGCAGAACAAGGCCCATTTGCTTACTACTTGCCTCCCGTGGTTGTATGTGTATTCCATATTATGAAAGTGGTCTTTCATTGATAGGAGAAGAAAGCTAACTTTGATTCTCTGTATTTGATTTTATCAGTGACTCAGGATAATTAATAACTGTTGAAAACATGCTTATATCATCTCTGCATAAAGTTGCAGGAGACTGTAGAAAATAATATTACATCCTGCTAAGTTTTGTATTTTACTTGCAGCTTGAACTTTGTTTTACAGCTGACTATTGTTAATATAGACACATTTGCTCTAAAATGTTCTAAAACAGTATTCACAGGGAAACAGAAAAGCTTCAGAGTTGTCTTTGCACAAGAAAAGTTATTTTCTCTATACTTCATGGAGAGATCATTAGCTTCATTGCAATTTAAAGTTGATTGTCACACTTTTCATAAGAA
Source organism: Protopterus annectens (assembly GCF_019279795.1). NCBI lineage: Eukaryota > Metazoa > Chordata > Ceratodontiformes > Protopteridae > Protopterus > Protopterus annectens. The sequence continues at coordinate 1,010,256,407 of NC_056735.1, read as the reverse complement.
ATGCATATAACAAAGTCTTGGTGGTAGGAGCAATCTCATTATTATATACAATATTAAATGTTACAATGTTGTTGTGTCTTTCGGCTTTTCCCAGTTAGGGGTCGCCACAGCAGAACTCTGGTCCGCTAATGACTGTCAGCGGATTTTTACGTGCCGAGTTGCCAGCTCTGACGCACAACCTTTAACGAAGGTATGCCCATTCATGCATATCTCCACACAGAAGATGCTCTAGCTGAGAATCGAACGGGACAATGTCTTACTATGAGGCGACAACTCTACCGCAGCACCACCACCGCAGTATATAATATTAAATATTAAATGTTACAATATTTGATGCAAAAATTGAGATAGATTTGCAATTAATTTTGTTGACTTGGATTGCCCCTTAAACATTTTCTTTCTGAAAACTCACGCCATGACATCATGATACTGTCACTCATCAAGTTCTGCTTAATAAACTGCTGCCATTAGAATGCGTGCTACAGGGGGGCGTGGCCAAGGATGAACACAGGATAGCAGCAGATTTCTTCAGCTCCACCAATTTCATTACATTGACAGGAATTAATTACTTAAAAAATTAATTCTTGAAGTAATTTTCTTTCTAAATATGTTTGTTTTATATAGTTCTTGAACTATATCTAAAAAAGAAAGGAAATCTTAATAATATTCCTGTCAGAAATTACTTTGGAAATTTTCCTGTCAGTTTATCAGTCTGAAATGAGTTCCAGTAAGACAAATTCTCAAGACTCCAGCATCAAGAAAGAACTTCAGTCTCTGATAATTATAGTCCAGCAACTTACTGCTAAGATGGATAAAATGGATACTAAAATAGACACTTTCATAGAAAAACTACAAAACAAATAGACTTGTTACATATGGACCTGCAACAACAGAAGATCCAGATGACAGGCATAGAAGAAGCTGTGAATGACATGGAAAATAAAATACAAGAACAGGAAATCAACATTGAGTTTCTGCTGAAACAAAATACACATTTACAAACAAAGCTGGATGACCTGGAAAATAGATCTAGGCGCAATAACATTAGGATTTTTGGACTGCCAGAAAATATTGAAGGTAACAATATTACTTCTTTTTAACAACATGGCTCCCTAAAACTTTAGATTTACCAGAAGCATTCTCTTTTGGTATCGAAGAGCACATAGATCTATAGCTAATACTAACTCTAACAAAAACTATCCTAGATCAGTTATAGTTAGATTTCTATCATCTTTTGATAAAGAGATGGTTCTTAAATCTGCTTGGGCTAAAGCTCCTGTTAAGTTTAATGAGACAACTGTGCGTTTTGACAATGACTATTCTTCCATGGTAATTGCTAAAAGAAAAGTTTTTCTGCCACTAATAAGGGAGCTTAAAAAGCACAGTTTAAAACATACCTTCTGTTTCCTGCCAAGCTTAAAATCTTCCTTCCTGATGGTCCTAAGGTCTTGATGATTTAGACTCTGCTTTACTGTTTGTCAAAGAAAAAGGATTTTGGATAAAATAGAAGAAATGGAATGGGCTAGTTCTTCATTAAAGAGATTGGCAACTGAAGCTTCCTGGAAGACTTCAGAGAAGAAGAAGAGACTAAAAACAAATGATTTGTTATATGTTTTTTCTCTCTCATCATTTTAGTTCATTATTAATCTTTTTGAATATAGTTCCTGCATTTCCAGAAAGCCACAAATATTTTGGAAAAGATTTAATCAAAGTTATTCTCTATGTGCAAAGAAATGTTTTGTTTCATAACCAGTCAAAATGCCTGAGGATTTAATGGCAGGCTGTGACTCGATTTGTTTTCTTTCTGAAAAAGTAAGGTTAGTAATTTGATACATTTTTTATCTTTACCTTTTTTTTCCTTCTTCTTTTATTATTTTCTTTGTTTAAACAATGACATTCTATTTAGATTATGTAGTGGGTAAAGGGTGGGGAGGGCAGGAGAGAACAGTAATGAAAATATCATTAATAGAATAATAACATATTTATTTCTTGTAAAAGTTTATAAGTTCTTCAAATGCTATTTCTAATTATACTTTCTTGATTATACTGCTTATGCTTGTTTGTAAATAATCGGTCATGCTTTAACTAATAATAATCAGAACTAAATAAGAGTAAATAATATGTTTTATTTTTAACTCTATTAATATAAACAGTAAGTAACATTCCATTGTATATACTTCTTACAGCTTTCTCTTACATTTTTTATTTCTGCCTCACTCCCTTTTATTTTCTACTCTCTTTTCTTTTCTTTATTAATATATAGAAATGCTTTAGACTGTGTGGGCACAGTGAATAATAGGATTTCTATGAAAATTGAGTTGGGAGAAGAATGCTGAGTTTTATTGCTTGTTGGTAATTTTGAGTTTAATTTCACTTGCATAGAGGCTGTGATGATCTGTGGAATACATTGTGGAGGTTCTGTCATGTTTAGATGCATTTACACTGCTAAATGAATGTTTGTCACTAGTTTTAATAAGTTTCCGCCAAAATGTTAAGAGAGACAATCTGGGATGTGGGCTGTCTTATGCACAATGTCCTTGAGTTACCTCAGAATCTTCAAATCACAGAATTCTCACAGAGAAACTGAAAGCAGTTAGTATAAACATTGACAAGGTTATCACACTGACACACCACAGATTCAGGAAAAATACTCTGTTCATAAAATATGTCAGTTATAATGAGTTTAAATGATGTAGTTTCTTGTAGTAAGTAAATGTCTTATTTTAGAAGGCATAAAATGAAACATTTATTTAAATGTTTTTGAAAATCTACTTAACAGCAGCATAATAATCTGTGTTAAAAATTTGTGTTCCAAACATATACTTTACTATAACTCATTTAATTCAGCTGATTGACAAACATAAATAATCTTATAACTCTATTCTGGAAGAAATGTCATGTGATATATTTTAAAGCAGTAGGTTAGCATGATTGTAAAATCTGGTTACCAATATGTGTTTGCTGTGCATTATTTTGTATAAAGCAGACAGATTTATTCTAGGGACAGCAAGTAGGATAGTGCTCTACTAACACACAACTCAGTGAGATCAGATATATATATATATATATGTGTGTGTGTGTGTGTGTGTGTGTGTGTGTGTGTGTGTGTGTGTGCGAGTGTGATGGCTTTTTTTTCTGAGAATCTGCATAACTATCCAATATGATTTATAATAATTTCTATGAATACAATATTTTACTCTATTGACAAAATGAATGTTTGCCACAAGTTTTAATAAGTTTCCCGCCAAAATGTTAAGGGAGACAATCTGGGATGTGGGCTGTCTCATGCATAGTGTCCATGAGTTTCCTCAGAAGCTTCACTCACAGAATTTTCACAGAGAAACTGAAAGCAGTTAGTATAAACATTGACATGGTTATCACACTGACACACCACAGATTCAGGAAAAATACTCTATTCATAAAATATGTCAGTTATGATGAGTTTGGATGATGTAGTTTCTTGTAGCAAGTAAATATCTTATTTTAGAAGGCATAGAAAATGAAACATTTATTTAAATGTTTTTGAAAATCTACTTAACAGTAGCATAATAATCTGTGTTAAAAACTTGTGTCCCAAACATATACTTTACTATAACTCATTTAAATCATCTGATTGGCAAGCATAAATAATCTTATAACTCTATTCTGGAAGAAATGTCATGTGATATATTTTAAAGCAGTAGGTTAACATGATTGTAAAATCTGGTTACTAATATGTGTTTGCTGTGCATTATTTTGTATAAAGCAGACAGATTTATTCTAGGGACAGCAAGTAGGATAGTGCTCTACTAACACACAACTCAGTGAGATCAGATATATATATATATGTGTGTGTGTGTGTGTGTGTGTGTGTGTATCTATGTATATATGTGTATGAGTATATGTATGTGTGTGTGTGTGTGTGTGTGTGTGTGTGTGTGTGTGTGTGTGTGTGTGTGTGTGTGTGTGTGTATATATGTGTGTGTGTATATGTATGTGTGTCTTTGTTTATGTGTGTGATGGCTTTTTTTTTTTTTTTTTAGGTAATAACGCAGGTGTTTCTGAGAATCTGCATAACTATGCAATATGATTTATAATAATTTTTATGAATACAATATTTTACTCTATTGACAATAATGAGTTTAAGTAAATGCTCATATACAAACAATTCAAGATTTTTTGGAAGCTGTTGATAGAATTCACATGACAGAAAATAGATGCATCTTAATGCATGTAATGTCTGAATCATATTAGCCAAAGTTTTGATTTAAATGAATGTTAGAACATAATTTTCTCTCCTCTTGATTTCTAACATTAAGATTATTTGAATGCTATTAGAATTCAAGTGTTATATATTACATAGATCTATATAATAGTATGAACAGTTTTTTAAAAAAAAAAAGGAAAAAAAAAAAAAGTTTATTTTAGTTTATATGATGCTGTTTTACCAAATGTGTAGTTTTGTCTTGATAGATAATTGAATTGAAAACTGTTAACCTCAGTTAAATATAACTAGTATTAAATTGATAAGGTGGTAGCTGAGGTACTGCTGCTTAGGGTAGGGGGTTAACTTGAGTAGTAAATACTGCTCTAAGTTGGAGTTTTCAACTCTAGGCGGGATGCAAGGTTTAATCCTTACATTATTTTCACTTGTTCATTGTTATATGTATATAGTTTTGACATCCACAATATATTTTGTACACTCATTGTCACTACAAACAACATTGAATCCTATACAAAATCCCATAAGAGATTTAATAAATACAGCTATATTTAAAGGTACACCTAAAAGAGGAGATGTAACATTATTTATCTTGTTATTTGTTATTTCGATCATAAGATTCTTGAGTTTTAAAAATGCCAAATGACATCTTTAAAAGGAATTTCTTTAAACATTAATGGATTGAATAATCCGTGTAAAAGGGCAAGCCTAATAAGATACATTAATCTACACAAGGCCAATCTAGTCTTCCTGCAAGAAACCCATCTCTTGAAAAAAGATATTGATAAACTAGCCACTAATAAGTATGCAGTATTGGTTAGTTCAGAGCACACTCAGAAAAAAAGAGGAGTGGCTATTTTATGGAATAAACGTATGCCCATTCCTAAAACTATTAAGTCTTATCAGGATGACAAAGGAATGTTTTGTATGGTTACAATACAAATTAATGGGAAGACTTACACTTTAATTAATGTATACTGGATACCTGGAATTGGTATTAATACAGTGAAACATCATATTGATAAGATCATATCATTCTCTATAGGGGATATTATTTTAGCTGGTGATTTTAATTGTATACTACATGAAAGTGATACTACCACTATAAAGAAAAGAAGAATTACATCTAATGCAAAACATTTAAATGATTTTGCTAATTCTTATCATTTGAATGATATTAATAATCAGATAGAGTCAAAATCATTACCATACACGTTTTTTCTAACAGATACAAAACTTATTCAAAAATAGATAGGGTCTTTATTTCTAACCAGATGGTAACAGATTTAATCAATTCCAAAATCATTTCATGTCCTATATCTGATCATAACTCAATTGTTTTGAATTCATGATAAAAAATACTCATAATGTTCAGATCAAAAGGATACCAGCATACTTAACTCAGCTAAAAGACTATAAAGAATATATACTTTCAGAAGTACAACATTTTCTAGACATAAATAATACTCCTGAAGTCTCCATTGTCTATGTTTGGGATGCCTTAAAATCATATCTATATGGACAAAGTATCAGATGGTATAATAACAAAGGAAATCTTGGGATAAGGAATTGTTAGATATTCAAAGTAAACTAGACTCTTATAAACATAATAATAAAGAAAATATTATGGACAAGAAAGTTATTGAAGAAATAAACAAACTAAATGAGAAATACAAAGAAATTTTAACTCATAAAGTTAAAATAACTTTAGAGAAATACAAGTATTTGTCTTATTCAATAAGCCCCAAATACTTACATAGACTTAAAAATAAAACAAAAAGATTGAATAAACAAAACCATATCAAAGAAATCTTTTCTCTAAGGAAAAAGAAGAATGTTTCTAGTATACCAGAAATACTGGATGAATTTAGAAATCACTTTCACAAGATTAACCATAACAACATTAACATGGAACCTAAAGATAAAATAAAGGAGTTTATAACCACAAACATGAACAAAAAGCTTAATAAACAACAGATTAAACTATTGGATAAGAGTATTTCATATACAGAAGTTATTACACAAATAAATAAGCTTAAATCAAACAAAGCACCGGGTAATGATGGTATTATACCAGAGATATATAAAATCCTTTCTAAAACTACATATTCATTAATACATAAGGTTTTTATTCTGGCCCAAACTGAGTTAATAACCCCCCATCTTGGCAATATACATTTATTTCACCAATTTTAAAACCTAATAAAGATCCAACTAGATGCTCTTCATATCGACCCATCTCATTACTTAATGTTGATTATAAAATGTTTATGAGTATTTTTGCTGATAGATTGAAGACAATTATCCCCGGCATTATAGACATAGATCAGACGGGCTTCATTGTAAATAGAAATACTTTTGATAATATAAGAAGAACTTTAACATTAATTGATTTTGCAAATAGGAAAAAGAAAGATTTAACACTTATTAGTCTTGATATAGGTTCAGCATTTGATTCAGTAAGTTGGGACTATCTGTTTACCTTACTGAAGTGCACAAATTTCTCTGATGCATTTGTAAATTTAATTGAGCATTTATACAAAGGAACGCTGGCTTATATTAAGGTAGGAACATATGTTTCACAAAAAATACCCATTCTTAAAGGTACAAAGCAAGGATGTCCACTTTCTCCACTATTATTCACTTTAGTAATGGAGCCTTGGGCTAATTTGATTAGAAACAGTACTGACATAGAGGGTTTTGAAATAGAAGAAAATACAACATCAAAAATTCAACTTTTTGCAGATGATGTTCTAATTACATCAGCAGGATCTAATTCTTCTATTCAGTCTTTATTTGATAAAATGATGAATTTTGAAAGTATTTCTGGTTTAATATTCAATGAAGAAAAAACTAAAATACTACCTATATATACACGAAAAAATACTCTCATTAGTGATTTTACTAAATATGTACCCAACTCAGGTCAGATAACTTATTTAGGTATAATACTATCTAAAGATATTAAATCTATTATATATAATAACTATAATACCTGTTTTCTTAATATACAAAATCTTTTTAATACCTGGAATAGTATGTTTTTACTATGGAGGAGAGACTTACAATTATTAAAATGATAATATTCCCCAAGATTTTATACTTAATACAATCAATAATACTTTCACCTACAAAAATAACTATCAAGAAACTGAATACACTAATGTTAAATTTCTTATGGGCACCTAATAGACCTAGGATTGCATTAAAGAAACATACTAATAGCTGGTCTCAAGGGGGTATTTCTTTTCCAGACTTTAATTTATATATTATCTCTTCTATTATAAAAGTTATTACTTTATTAATAGATCGGTCATATGTCAAAATGGAAAGATTATTGGGAGCTAATTAGTATGCACTTCATGAAAATCTCCTTAACACATAAAAATATGATTATAAATAACTCCATGTTGTGGTTGCTAAAGGAATTTTGTACTTCACCTATTACACCTAAACATATGGTCTGTTACCCATTAAATATTATTATTAGTTATCGTAACTTTATATTCATGCACCCTAAGTATAGGGAATGGAATTTTATTGTATTCCTATAATTTATACTCAGGGTATGCTTATGTCATCTACTTCTGAAGGAGCTCATTTAGCTATAGATAATAATCTAAAGTACTGGTATCAGCTGATATCTGATAATAAAGTTAAAAATCTAGATTTCTTAAAACAAGAATTTGATCTAAGAGAAACTTGCTGGTTAGAGGTTCAGATCTTTAGACAACATCTCATTGATAGAATAGATCTAATGTCTATAACAGTTAAAGAATCTATTCCAAAACTGATTGATTACTTGATAATAAATTTACAGCATAAAGTTTCTGATAAAGGTAAACTTTCATATATACATAAAATTATCAGACAAGAAACTTTTACAATGTAGATTCATACTGGAATTATTTCACCTCTATTAATGGGGACCCACCAACTCAACAAGATAAACAATATATATTGGAATATGCTTATAGAACTACATCTTCCATTGTCTGGAGACTTTATACATGGAAATTTTACATAGATCTTTTTATACACCTTTGATGATGAATAAAATTAATAATAAAGATAATCTATGTAAGAGATGTAATGTAGAAATTAATGCTGACTGGGCTCATATGTTTTATGACTGTATGAAGTTGAAAGAATACTGGAAGTCAATTAATGAATTTTTGCAGGCTCTTTTTACAGATAATTTCATTATTTCTAAGTCTCTTATATTATTCAACACACCTGTACCTCAATGTGTTAAAAGATTAAGCTTCCCTTGTTATGGTCTATCCTAGCAGTGGCTAGGAAAATAATAACTAGAAATTGGATTTCAGATACACCTCCTTCGTTCAATGAATTTAAAAATGTTATGAATATAATGTGTCATATGGAAATAAGCACAATTAGAATGAGAACAACTAGAAAAACATCACATTTTATTGTATGGGATAATTTACAAAATTTGTTAAAAAAATTCTAATTTCAATAGCACAGTATTTTAGTTTAATTAATTGATCTGATTGTAGTGGATGTCTTTGTAAATACTTTAGTTGTTTTGTTGAATATTATAATAATACCTATTTTTAATTATTTGTATAAAATTGTTATGATATTTCTCTTATATGTTAAAACAATAAATTTGTTTTAAAAAAAAAAAGAATGCGTGCTACATGCCTCACTTTCCTGTTTTAACAGCTATCTCTCAGACTGACAGCAGGCAGTAAAATGGCAAAAGGAATCCCTCTTTCTTTCTGTATCTGTAGGTATCACAGTGTGTTCATTCCTTGGTCCTCTGCTTTTTTTATATATTCATAAATAATCTTCATGCAGCAAGTAAGCATACCACTATCATCTAGTATGGAGATAATGAAACTCAGCTACTCTGCCAAGGGCTTACATAAACTGCAAGACTAAACCAAGGAATTCCTATTCTACACTAAGTCATAGCTGTATACATCACAGTCACTCAAACCAAAAAAAAAATCCAAGTTAATTCTATTCAATCCAAAGCAGTTCTCAGAACTTAAGCTTTTTTCCCCTGTAACATCCAGAAATGACACCAAAATGGAATGTGTAACCCATACTAAGCTCTCAGGTATTCTTAGTAATGAAAATATGAATTTTGCCACCTAAAAGAAGTTGCAAAAAAGAACCAAGAAAACTTGACTCACTCTATAGAGTTAAACCTTTCCTGTGTGACACTCAAGAAAAAAACATAGTCATTACCTTTCTTTTCCCACCTCTTGCTTATAGATCCCACATACTCTTTAATCAAAAAACTACACCCAGTAATCTACTTGAGCAATACAACAACAAACTAGGAAGATTTTCTGCTAATCTACCATTTGAATCGCACCACTATGTATCACTTAAACAGATTTGCTATACAAAGTTACCCCACATACTAATTTTATCACTACTAGCCACCACTCAACATTTAATTTACAAACCCAAAAACTGACCTACCCTAAAATAAAACCTGGTGGACTTCTTTGAGACAGTTACTAAGGCTATAGATGAGGGAAAGGTGGTACGCACAGCCTACCTAGACCTCGCTATGGTCGGCGACACCATTCCCCATTCTGGTATTATAGACAAGCTCACCAGCCTGAATATAAATCCCTGCATCACAAGACGGGTTGCCAACTGGCTCATGGACAGAACCCACATGGTGAGAGTTTCGGGAGTTAGGTCTGACTCTAAACCTGTTACAAGTGGCATTCCCCAGGGCTCAGTCCTAGGACCCCTCCAGTTTGGCATATACTTCTCAGAGGTACAGGCAAGCACAGGAGGACTATGGATGACCAAGTTCGCAGACGACTGCAAACTAGGGGCTATAATTGACTCTCTGGCTGACACAGACATCCTCCAAAGGGGTCTCACTGAGATGGATACCTGGTGTCAAAATCATGGCCTCAAGCTAAATTCCAAAAATGTGCATAGTCATCCCCTTTGGAAAAAACAAAGTACTCACAAACTATCACATAGGTGGTATTCCCCTAAATACTAAAGACTTAATGAGGGATCTGGGGACCCAAGTAGATAGTAATCTCACCTTTGATAACCACATTGCCAAAGTGGTTAACAAATTTTTTACGTGGCCCACCTAATCACAAAAGGGTTAGCATCCAGATCAAAGGAGGTCATTGTGTCCCTCTACTCATCACTCATCAGACCCATCTTAGAGTACAATGCCCCATTTGGGATGTACCTTACAAGATACCTGCAACAGCTGGAAAGACCACAGAAGTACCTCACCAAGAGGATCAATGGCCTCAAACAGATGCCCTTTGCAGCTCGACTGAAGAAACTCCAGTTGTACTCGGTTGCATACCGCCTACTCAGAGGTGATCTCTGCCTGACATACAAGGCCATGTCCAACCCAGAATTGATGGACATGCTCCACTTAAAGAAACCCTTATCCCTTCGAGCCACACATGCTAGGGATCTAAACCTCACCACAACAATAAATAGGACATGCTGGAGGGATAGATTCCTGTACCAGAGACTTCCCATGCTTTGAAACAAGATCCCAATCTACATTAGGCAGAGCTCCTCGCTAACACTCTTCAAAAGAAATCTTGACGAGTGGATGGGAAACAGAAAGTTCACCTCTGGGATCACTTCAGTGACTCTGCTGGACAGAGGCACAAGGAACTAATCTAAGGGGATGACAAAAACCAACACATTCTGGCTAGGCTTATAAATGCCTTCAGGCAGATAGCCTAGTACCCACCTATGAACCTATAAATGTAATTGTGAAAGATAACCCTTGTCTGAGAAAATAATGCATGAAAACAGCAAAGATGGTTCACATCTCCCATATTATCTAGGTGATGTATAAAGCTCAGGATACAGCAGTTCTAAAGTGTGTAAAAGACTCTTTTTTTTGCAAATATCTCCACTTAAAATGGCAATTTATTCAATAAAATAAAAGGGTAGGAAGCTTTCAAGCATCACTGAAACAACTAGCATCAGTGATATTATGTTCAAATTCCTCTGAACCTATTTTGAAACAACTTAATTGAAAAAGTTTCAGCATTTACAATAAAACATCTCAATTATTTCATAATGTAGGACATCTTATGAAATTAAATTACTTAAATAGTAACAAATTCCCTCCAAAGGAGTTGTACAAGTGTGTTTTCTACTTACCAATGCTTGCATTTGAGTCTTTTGACAAAAACAAGTTATATCCTAAAAGTTCATATATTTATATATAACAGCTTCTAAATCAGTATAACTGTTAAATTGCTAAGTGCAACCAAACCTTCACAGCAGCAGCATTCATAAAATTCCTGGATATAAACTGGATTTTACATATCACAATAAACATAGAAAATATTAATATTAATAATTTCTAAATACATTGCACTACCTCAGTAACCACTCAAGCATCACATACACTGTCAGTAGCACTTTGATCATCCAATCATGAGCTTTCATATGAAGCCAAGCACAAATTGTTGAGATATTTAGGCATGTATGAAAATTATAACAGCATTGTTATACTATATTCTACATAGTATATCATATAAAATATATCAAAGCAATAGTGTACAAACATTCATTTAATAACTATATCATATAAGATATATTAAAGCAATGGTGTACAAACAACATACATTTAATATCACTTAACTTTCAAGAGATAGAGGTCAAGTATAAACACAGTCGTGTTGCCTATCATGTAAGCTTTAAATGGAAGTATTTCAATAGTTTGTACACACTGTGGCTTTACAACTGTGAATATAAGCATGAATAGACAGTATTAGATACCTAGACACATCACTATGCAGATCCTAAAAAATGCCTGAAGGTGCCATTAAGGTTTATTGAATTAAACAAAAGAACAATGTGCAAATACTGACTACTCTCACAACAAAATAAGATATATATAGTTTCACTTCAGAATCTTGAACTACTGAAATATTGAACTTCAGTAACTCGTGACCGAAGTGTCGAAACTGCATTTGTGCAAAAGTGTTGAATGCCAAATGCGGAAATGTCAAATGCGGAAATATCGAATCCATGGTTGTGGAGCCACGTATGTGACATCGGATTCCCTGTGTTCGTGATGTGTGGTGTGGTATGTGGATGTAGCTGGAGATTCAGGTAAGTGATGTTTTACTAGGGGTTTGGGGTAGGGATTTTAGTGTGTGTGAGTGTGTTTGGAGTTTTGAGGTGTGGGTTAGGATAGGTAGGTAAGATTGTGAATGTGTAAATGTTGGGAGTGGTGGTATTTGTATGTATGTGATTTGTGCTTGTGTAAGGGGAGTGTAGAATGTGTAGTGGGTTTGTTTTGTGTTTTTAGTGTGACCTTGGAGTTAGTATATCTAAGTAGCTCGGGTGTAGGGGGGCTTGCTCCTATGCTTATATGTAGGGTCTGCACGTGTGTTTGTTTTGTTGTGTTTGTGATTTGTTGGTTTGTAGTGTAGGGAGGAAGGTGTATGTATGCTTGTTTGTGTGTGTATGTGGGCAGTCCCAATTTTGAATTTCACACTTTTGGGGTTTTGGTTTTAAAGTTTTTGGTTTTACAGTCTTGAGATACTGAATTATATATATTTATAGGTTTAACATCATAGAGTTGGCAGGCACATCCCTGAACTTGCAAATGGTCGAACCATTCCAGCGAATTCTGTACTGCTGTCATGTGAGAAAGTCAAACAAAACAGTGAACGTCAACATTTCTGACCGCTGCATATCTCAAACAAGTATTACCATGGGTCAAAAAAGGGTGAGATTTTGTGATTCAGATTATCAGCATTCTTGGTTTTTAGGAGTCATAGTTCAAAATTTGTGGAAGTTGTTTCAACAATGTACCTGCCGACACTATGATGCCACCATATATACATGTTTCAAATCTCAAGATTCTCAGGCAATGGTAAACTGCCCTGTGCACCTTTCAGACTCTTAATATAACAGTGTAAGCCTCTATCAAAGTCATCTGATATAGTTTTCTGAAATGTAAGTGTAAGTCAAGAAATCATATTTGAGAGTAATTTAGCTAGGTTCTTAAAATCCAGAATTTTGTGTTATGGAGAAAGGAATATAGTGGATCTCATAGCAATTGTAGTAGCTATTTGAATCTTCTGGCAGATCCTTCAAGTATTAGGTAGGAAAAGAACGTGAAAAAGTAATCAAC